>NC_057404.1:42590731-42890731 GCF_019320065.1 Cervus canadensis | reverse complement strand
CCTGCCTCAAGACATGGCTGGGTACATTTTTAAGTTCAAAAGAGTGAAACACATTCATGGGAGTGAGGCTGTTAAATCGCTTTTGATCTTCCTTTCTCACAGCCTCCCAGTTAAAACCGTGGCCTTCTCCTAGGCCCTCCGTGAAATGTTCCATGGTTCCCATTCCCGTTCTCGTCACCATCACCAGATGCTTCCATTCCTGAGAAGGCAGGGCCACAGTCTGTGGAATTCCATAAATGCAAACAGCCCCCAAACAAAAGGAGCTAATGTTTCATAGGACCTGAGCTACCTTTTCTCATAATGTTTGGTTTTCTTCTGCAGTCAGTGTTCTCTAGGCTGGCCCATTAGGACAGATGTTTATGGTGGCATGATCCCTACGAGTTTTAGTTCTCTCTCTCTCTCTTTTTTCCCCCAGATTATAAAGACTGTTTTCAGCTTCAGAAATAAGACAGAGTTTAGCAAAAACACATAGAGTATGCCAGTTGCCATATTACTGTATCTTTTTGTTTTCTAGTCAGTAGCCAGTTGTTTTAGCCTGTGACATCCATTGACCTGCTGAAAACTTAGCAACATGGATCAGGTGAAGAAAAATAACTTGAGAAGGGAGAGGGTGATGAAAGGAACAAAGTTTTAGAAAGACTAGCAGATGAATAATTTAAAAAGGCTAGTTGTAGTTTTGAATGGGAAAAAATACAGACAGAGGAGGTTTTTTTTTTAAGCAGAAGGAGCACTTCATTGGTAGAGTGCTGGCAAGTCGGGGAGAAGGTACTTACAAATGCCAGTGTGAAAACCAGTGTGACTTAATTTGCCTAGAGTATGGATACAAGGTCTACAGTTACTGTCAAATAGCTTTTTTAAAGAAAATTCACTATGTATTACACTTATCCATGTTTAGAGAAGACAATTATATGATCGCAAATTAAAATGTGCTGTATATTAATTTTGAGATAGCTTTCTACTTGATGTATATTCCTTTGAAGGTTCTAGTTAGAATTTCTATTTCTGCTGTGGGACCAATAAGAGCTATATGAGTTCTTTCTTGTTCCATTTTTAATTTTATTTGACTTTTTTAAACCAATTTGCTAATGAATTACAAGTAAGTGAAAACTTACTTTCACACTTGAATGGTAAGCTTGCCTTGCTTTTTGGAAAATGATCATTGTTATTACAGAATTGAAACAAACTTTTATTCAGGCTGCATTAAGCATACGGTAACATATGAAGATCTCATCGCAATGTACTGTGAGTCTCAAATACATGCTAGTATTGCATGTCTTGATGTGTTTTTGTTTGTTTTCTTAATGAATGAATTTGTATATTGTAAAATGTGATTTTTTACATGTGAATTCAATTTTTTAGTGAAATAATCTGTTAATTATTGATATGGGGAAGTGCAGCTTTTCTTAAATTCCTTATGTGTTTTTATTCCTGATGTTGTCCTTTTTTTAGCCACCCATTTTTTAATGTTTTGGGTTAAGCTATTTATGTAATGGAGGGTGCATATAAGGTTCCCTTTGGTGATGCTGAAGAAAGGTATCACTCCTCTGGCCTCCCCTCAATTTTCTCACTTGTAAGTTTATGTATTGAGAACTTATAAAGCATATCACGGCAGCACGAAGGGAGTGATTGAAAGATTTACACTTTTCATGATTCTTAAATACCAATGAAGTGTAACTTTTAAAAATTCCTTGCTGTATGTTTCATATTCAGAATCAAGAAAATTCAGAAGATAGCAATCAGCTGTAGGTCATGTGGGCTATCTTTACAACTTAAAAATTACATCTCAGATAAGCCAAATAAAAAACTTGGTGTGCGAGGTCACGTACAGAGGAATCTTGCCTTCTCTAGGGGTAGGTGAGAAGATGCCATCATGTGTCTGCATCTGGGGAGACTATGGAAAGTACTTGGGCTGTTGCCATATAGTGCAGTGGGCCCATCCCTTTGTCAGCTCTCACTCAGCACCCTAACATCACAAGAACATCAGAGTGCTAATGTCTCTCTTTCCAGGGCTTCAACCCAAAGTGGCTTTCTGATGGATTCTGCCTGTCTGTGCACAAGTGGAGGGCATATTTACAAACTAGCAGTAGGTCCATTCTTGGGAGGGAGAATAGTAATAGGCTTCCTCCAGGGTAAGAATATATAGAAGTGTCTCCTGTTGCTTAATTCCCAACACCCAACTTTCTTCTAAACACATTCATAGGAAGCAAGAGATGGAATACTTCCTATGAATTAATATTAAGCAGTCACTAAAAGAAAGGAATATTCTCTTCCTTTCATTCAGAACCCCTGGCATGTAAGTTGTACAATTAATACTAAAGCATATAAAGTCTTTAAGCTGATTGTCTCTGTAATCAAATAATGAAAAAAAGAAAGTAGTTAATTGAACACACTATTCAGGGTCAAATATGTTCAGCAAAAAACCGTTGTGGGTCTTTGATCATGGCTAGATTCACAGTGATATCACACAGTTGGTTCTCATGTAACAGCTAAATGTTTCAGATTTTGTTTTTATTAAATTTGGCAGTTTCACACTGAGATCTGTATTCCTAGTGAATAAAAGACAGTTACTATGTTAGGAGGGATTTCATTTTCACAATTGCAAGGAAGTCAGAGAGATTTCAGGAACATGGGCCACAAAATGTACTCCTTTCACAGTGTTCTCCTATTCTGAACTGTGCAGTTATCTATTAAATTTTCTAATAGATATTTGTGTAAGGTGTATGTATGCTTGTGCAATTATTAAAAAAGCAGTTTTGGAAAACAGTGTATTTATTAAAGAAAATTACTTATGGGGCATGTACAAAACTGTAAAAAAAAAAAAAAAAAAAACCTTAAAAAAAAACACATTCAATTTGCCCAGTAAAGTTGTTTTTGTGAAATTTCTGTGTTGTTGAATAAAGGACTTTAGTATTCAAAAGATCTCTTTTTCCATGAACAAATTTTTATTTGTGAGATTTTAAATAACCAGCATTTTATCCTGAAAGTCTAATTCTTTTTATGATAAAAACATTTTTCATTCTAAACTTGCTTCTACATCAGCAGAATGAATACTGTATATAAAATTTTCATAAAATATTCCAGTTTTGTTCATCTGTTTTCTTCATATATTTTTGTCTTTCTTATATATTTAAAGGAAAGAAAGAACACGATGCCTTTCATATTTCTAAAGGATATATTCTTGTTGAAAGCTTTAAAAGTTCCCCAAAATAGAGGAAGTAATGAGTATATCCAAACTTTCTTCCTTCCTTCATCATAAGAGTGCCGCGAGAAAGCTTTCCATGGAATCCTTGTGCTTTGAATGAAAAGTCTTGGTGATAATACTTAAAAGCGTTAAAGTACATGAAGAAATGCACAACACTGGAATTCTACCTTCAGCCACTCCCAGCAATACTCAGGTTACTTTTTTATTGTAGAATATCGTGGTCCACCCTGCTTATTATTTGGTGGTGAAGGCACTTAACTATTACTTCGCTGCTTCCCAGAACAAAGATCTAATTTTTTTTTGCTGCTTCATAAACTACGAGAAATGTAGAACACAGTATTACATCTTGGAAATCATTAATATGGTTCCAAACACGGAGCATTAGACAATTGAAAGAGTTCATGGTCACAGAAAAAAAGACCACGTGAGAAGATTTTTGTCAGTGTTATAAATTTCAAGATGTGTTCTGTTAGAATAATATCACTAGTATAAAATATCTTGGCCATGGCAGCAGAATTGGATTATATAGTGTGAGAAAGATGAATTAGGTAACTGGAATCATGAGAGTTTCTGGGTATTCAGCAATTTTGCAGGTGAGTTGCTTTGCTTCTTTATTATATTTTGGTGTAAGCAACAATATGGCAAAACCGGATTTTCATGATAATACTTTCCTTACTTGACATCTTCAAGGATACAAATGCTTTGAGGTTTATATGTAATGATAAGAGAATAATTCTTCAAAATAGCTTGAATTAACCAAAAAGGGAAGACAGCGGAACTCTATAACTTCTTTAGACATTGAACCAGATAATTTCATATGGTTTCTGGAAAATAATGCACATTTTTAAGTGTCTTTATTGGTATCAGTTGTTTTAGTTGACATGTTTTATGCAGAAGTTATTCCCCATTTTATTTCTACTCTTTTTTAAAAAAAAAAAAAAAATGTTATTTGAAATAAACACAGTGAACACAAATTGAGATTTTATTTGCATACATATAAGTATCATAGGTATATAGGCATTTTTGCTATTTGTAAGTTTTGTTGCTAATCTTTTAATAACTTGGTTTAAGATCTATCTTTATGTCTTTGCAATTCAGATTTTTTTGGCCATTTTTTGAGTCAATATTTCTTATTTTCCATGTATTTATGTAAAATGGAATGTCAACTGAACTGTCTTTTCATTCTAAGTCTGTGCTTTGTTTACAATATGTTTCTTATGACAAAATCATTCTGGTTAGCAGGTGTTGTAATTTCACAAATTGGAAGCAGTGTCCATGTCTCTTTCCAAGAACAGTACTTTTAAAAGCCATTCTAATCATGTACAAAACTATATGTAAAGCATTCTTAATATGGGACTGAATTACTGACTTCTTTAATAATTAGATATTAGGAGAATCTGGTTGCTTGGTTTGAATTATGATCTTCTGCTTACAACTTTTCTGAAAAGTGATCTTCTGTTTAAAATTATATGGCTTCAGAAAAATTGCACAGTTGGAAGGAAGGTTAGAAAAGAAAAACATTTAAATGGCACTGTTTAACCTTTGATATAATCATAAACATATGTAGCTGAAAATTCTTATTATGCCAATCAAAACCTTTTCTCACTTTTCATGAATTACCATGTAATTTCATTCATACTTTTAATTATTTATAAATATTTAGTTTTATTAATATTGAATTAATGTAGGGGGCCATGGAGATAGATTAATCTGTGTGTGCATATATATGTGTTGTTTTTAGCTGACAATTCAATTCATGCCTCCAGTAGCTAAGGGTCAGTGTAGGTTATTAAACATCTTTCGTGTAAAAGATTCTGCCACCATTCAATTACAGTTGCAGTTGAACTTAATGACTCAACATCTTATAATACTTCATATCTTCTCTGGCAATCAGGGAATTTGGGGAAGTCTACATTAAATCTTTTGAGCATTTTAGGGGTGTTTTAATAATTTAATATTTCACTGTGTCCCACTTGCAGTCATTTGGAACAGTTTTGAAAATTATTTACACAAATTGCTCCCCAAATATATTATTTTCTTCATATAATTTGGACATTTTAGATATATCTATGTATTATTGAGATGTCTATTTATACATATGTATGTTTGAGCTTCAAGTGCACATGCAAACACTAATAGATTATTTAATCTGTAGCTTATATACTTTGATCATAGGAAAAGACCTCTATCCCTCTAAAATTTGTGATGTCTATGGAGCAGCAGCAAGAAGAACATTGTGAATAATTTTTGTGTTTGCAAACCAGCAATTGATTTGATTTTTCATTTATTCAATAAGAATTATTGTGATCTTCAATGTGCCAACTACTGGAGATATCAAAATAAATAAAACGTTCACCCTGACACATTTACCATCATCATGAAAGTCAACCGAGTGATTGAAATAAATACACAAATAAACAAAATCAGTGGAAAGTGTTTGTGTTGAACGAAACAGGCATCATGTGAATGCATGGCAAGAGATGGTAGAGTGAAGCTTTTTCATTTCAAGCTTTTCCCTGTTGAAAGAAGAGGGTAAGGCTCAAGTAAATACTCTGGGGGTTGTAAAACCTGAGGTTAAAGTAGTGAACCAAAGAGACTGGAATGGCAGAAGAAAGAGGAAGGTTCAAAGAACCTGAGACATGCCACCATCCTAGTCTGAGTTGCTGTCATTTCTCGTGGGGGCCACTTGAATCACTACCACAGTATTCTCTTTCCATTCATTCCTGTCAATTTTCAAACATTTTCTATGTTGCAGCCTAAGCAGTTCTTTTAAAACACATACACACAATGTTCTTGGGATTCCATGCTCATTGTCAGTGATCTCCCATTGCTCTTAGAATAAGATCCTAAATGAGGTTGCAAGGAACTTGCAATTTAGCTCTGCAGTCTCATCCCATTTCATGTCATCCCTTTCTCAGTGCTCCAGCCATTTAGACTTTCTTCCATCCTCATACTTGCAAGATGGGTTTTGCCTCTCACCTCAGGACATTTTGTTCATTTTGTTATTAATATCTGGAATTTTAGTTCCTTCTCTCTTTTCCTGGGTAATACCTCTTTATTCTTCAGAAATTAGCTAATGCTTCACTTTTACAAGAAACTTCTCAACTTTTATGACTTTGTTAAATTCACGTATTACAGGCTCTAAAGTAACTTGTACCTCTTCAAAGCCCTTATTAATGAATTAATTCACTCAATAAAGAGAGATTACACATTCATCATGTGCTCTTCTCTCTTCTAGGCAGCTAGAATATGTTCATAAGCACATAGGACAGAAATTCGTGTTCTCTTAGGGTTCGTATTCTAGTGGAAAGAGAAAGGTCATAAACAAAGAAGTAAATAAATATAAATGTCATATAGTAATATATAATTTGAATACAAATAAGGAGAGAAAATGAGATTAGATATTCCAAATGGGGGGAGAGGGTGTGGAAGAGAGTTGGAATTTTAAATGAGTAGCTAGGGAAAGCCTAACAAGAGAAGGTAACATTTGCGGTATGGCCTGAAGGAGGCAAGGGGCTTCCCTGGTGGTGCTGGTGGTAAAGAACCTGCCCACCAATGTAGGTTCGATTCCTGGGTTAGGAAGATCCCCTGGAGAAGGAAATGGCGACCCACTCCAGTATTCTTGCCTGGAGAACCACATGGACAGAGGAACCTGGCAGGCTACAGTCCACAGGGTCGCAGAGTCAGGCTTTTCATGAAAAGTGAGTTAGTACGCATGCTGAAGGAGGCAATTAAGTAGGTGAGTAAGCAATGTGGATATCTTGGAAACAGCCTACCTGGCAAAGGGAATATCAAGTAACAAGACCCTGTGACAAGAAAGGGCCTGGAGTTTTCAAAGACCAGCAAAGTTCAAGGACCAGAAGTCATGGTGTCTGGAGTGCAATGGGTAAGAGAGAGAGAATAGTAGGCAATATTAGAGGAGGAACAGAGACAAGACCATGCTGTGTCACATTAAGGACTTTGACCTTTACTCAGAGTGAGAAGGGAAATATGTGGAGGGTTTAATTGGAGAGAGACATGATCCAACTTATAAAAGGACTACTTTGGCTACTGAGTAGGATTAAGAAAAAGACTACAGAAGGTCAGGAATGGAAGAAAGGAGACCAGTCTGGGGAGACCATCGCCATATCCAAGTGAAAGAAAGTGGTGGAAGTAGAGTGGCAGCCTTGGAGGTTGTAAAAAAGAGGTTGAATTCAGCACTTCGTTGGAAATGAAGGAAATAGAATTTGTATAGACAGGTAGAGCTTTAGGTATGTAAGAACAAGAGAAATGACTAATAACTCCAAGGCCTTTGATGTGAATAACTGGAAAAGTGAAGTGGCCCTTCCCTTAACTGAAAAGCAAAGGTTGAATTTTGGGTTTAGATGTGCTAAGTTTGAGCTGCTTCTCAAACATTCAAGATGTCAAGCATACAACTGGATCTATGGACTTGGAGTTCAAGGTAGATTTATAGGCTGGTGATATAAATTTTAAAATAATGAGCCTGGATGAGATTATCCAAGGAGCGAGTGTGGATAAATAAAAGAGGGGAAGGGCAAAGACTGAGATCCAGGACTCACCTACCACAGTTGTATGTTCACCTTCATTCTAATCATTATTTGATTAGTGCCCTTCTTCCATACTGACAAAGTAAAGAAGAAATGGAAAGTGAAGTCGTTCAGTCATGTCCAACTCTTTCTGACCGTCTGGACTATACCCTACCAGGCTCCTCCGTCCATGAGATTTTCCAGGCAAGAATACTGGAGTAGGTTACCATTTCCTTCTCCAGGGTATCTTCCCAACCGAGGGATCGAACCCAGGTCTCCCACATTGCAGGCAGACTCCTTACCATCTGAGCCACCAGGGAAGTCCAGAGAAGAAACGGAAACCCAAGAAAAACTTCTACAGGTGAATTCTTCCATTTCCCCCTCTTCCCAGTGACTCATATTCTTTTGACCTTTTGTTACCTCAGTCCTTACCCTTCATCCACAAGTGACTGATTATTCATCCCCCTCAATTTATCCCATCTTCACTGCATGCAAAAGCTTACATTTATTATTTGTATTTGTTCACAAACATTCTAATGCAATAATTATATATGACAATCTTTTCTCCTAACACATATGTAAATACATGAAGTTCAAAGTTTAATGCTGACCAAAATTAGTGCATTAAAAAAATTAAGCATAATTCTGTACTCAATATAATATAATTTATCTGTCTGTTTTTATATTCTTTGTTAGAAATTCCATCAAAGGATATAAAATCATTCTCTCTTATTTAATATCTCTGGGAACCTAAATGTTTGAGAAGAAAGTGGATAGATATTAAAACTACAAATTGAGAATTAAGATTGTTTAGTTGACTCCCAGTCACAAGAAAAGAATAAGGTTGTCAAATTTGTCTAAACTTTCTTCATGAGGAGCAAGCTGGCTCATGACTATAAAAATGAGAATGAAAATTTCTTAGTATTCATTGTTTTTCTTCTTTGCCCTTGATTCTTTACACAGATAGTCATGCCTATTTTCATTAAAAGCCTAAATGCACTTCAGAAAGCATGACTAGAAGTGTTCCTTCATTACTGTATACATGAGAAAGCATTTTGTACCAGAATTTCCTTAGACCCGAGTTTCCATTTCAAACCTACCATTTGACAGAAATTTCTGTATCTCACAAGTTCCCCACTGAATCCTTATCACCAGAGTTCTGAGGATTAAACAATCAGTTCAGTTCAGTCGCTCAGTTGTGTCTGACTCTTTGCAAGCCCAAGGGCTGCAGCATGCCAAGCCTCCATCACCAACTCCCAGAGTTTACTCAAACTCATGTCCATTGAGTCAGTGATGCCACCCAACCATCTCATCCTCTGTCATCCCCTTCTCCTCCCACCTTCAATCTTTCCCAGCATCAGGGACTTTTCAAATGAGTCAGCTCTGCCTATCAAGTGGCTAAAGTATTGGAGCTGCAGCTTCAGGACTGATCTCCTTTAGGATGGGCCGGTTGGATCTCCTTGCAGTCCAAGGGACTCTCAAGAGACTTCTCCAACACCACAGTTCAAAAGCATCAATTCTTCAACACTCAGCTTTCTTTATAGTCCAACTCTCACATCCATACCTGACTACTGAAAAACCATAGCTTTGATTAGATGGACCTTTGTTGGCAAAGTAATGTCTCTACTTTTTAATATGCTGTCTAGGTTGGTCATAACTTTCCTTCCAAGGAGCAAGAGTCTTTTAATTTCATGGCTGCAGTCACCATCTGCAGTGATTTTGGAGCCCCGCAAAATAAAGTTTGTCACTGTTTCCATTGTTTCCCCATCTGTTTGCCATGAAGTGATGGGACCAGATGCCATGATCTTAGTTTTCTGAATGTTGACTTTTAAGCCAACTTTTTCACTCTCCTCTTTCACTTTGATCAAGAGGCTCTTTAGTTCTTCTTCACTTTCTGCCATGAGGGTGGTGTCATCTGCATATCTGAGGTTATTGATATTTCTCCTGGCAGGCTTGATTCCAGCTTATGTTTCATCCAGCCTGGCATTTTGCATGATGTAGTTAGTCTGCATATATTAAATAAGCAGGGTGACATTATGTAGCGTTGAGGTACTCCTTTACTGATTTGGAACCAGTCCATTGTTCCATGTCCTGTTCTATCTGTTGCTTCTTGACCTGCATACAGATTTCTCATGAGGCCGGTAAGGCACTCTGGTATTCCCATCTCTTTCAGAATTTTCCTCAGTTTGTTGTGATCCACACAATCAAAGGCTTTGGTATAGTCAATAAAGCAGAAATAGATGTTTTTCTGGAACTCTCTTGGTTTTTCAATGATCCAACGGATGTTGGCAATTTGGTCTCTGGTTCCTCTGCCTTTTCTAAATCCAGCTTGAACATCTGGAAGTTCTTGTTTCACATACTGTTGAGACTTGACTTGGAGAATTTTGAGCATTACTTTGCTAGCGTGTGAGATGAGTGCAATTGTGCAGTAGTTTGAACATTCTTTGGCGTTGCCTTTCTTTGGGATTGGAATGAAAACTGACCTTTTCCAGTCCTGTGGCTACTGCTGAGTGTTCCAAATTTGCTGGCATATTGAGTGCAGCACTTTCACAGAATCGTCTTTTAGGATTTGAAATAGCTAAACTGGAATTCCATCACCTCCACTAGCTTTCTTCTTATTGATGCTTCCTAAGGCACACTTGACGTCACATTCCAGGATGTCTGGCTCTAGGTGAGTGATCACACCATTGTGGTTATCTGGGTCATGAAGATCTTTTTTGTATAGTTCTGTGTGTTCTTGCCACCTCTTCTTAACATCTTTTGCTTCTGTTAGCTCCATACCATTTCTGTCCTTTATTGTGCCAATCTGTGCATGAAATGTTCCCTTGGTATCTCTAATTTTCCTGAAGAGATCGCTAGTCTTTCCCATTCTTTTGTTTTTCTCTATTTCTTTGCATTGATCACTGAGAAAGGCTTTCTTATCTCTCCTTACTAGTCTTTGGAACTCCGCATTCAAATGGGCATATCTTTCCTCTTCTCCTTTTCTCCTTTCACTTCTCTTCTTTTCACAGCTATTTGTAAGGTCTCCTCAGACAACCATTTTGCCTTTTTGCATTTCCTTGAAACAATGGTTAAACAATGAGTAGTTCCAAATCTGAAAGAAACAAATGGTAATTATTTCAGTCCTTTAAAATCTCAAGGACCCTCAATATATTCAAAACAGGAAAACAAGCAATGACTACAACAAAAACTGAAATGCTTGATTTCACAGTTTGATGGAAAATGTTGAGACACATACGAAATGTGAAGAATAAAAAAACTGAAAAGAATTTAGTGGTAAAACTACAATTTGACACTTTCTTTGGCAATTTGAGCAACTTTGTCCCCATGGATAGATGTAGAACTTCTGAGGGTTATCGACAGATTCATCACTAAGAAAAACATTACATAAGTCTGCACTCTATCTGTTGCATCGAGTAACGGTTAATTTACACCCTGAATTATTAAATGCACTCCCATACTCTGACAAAATTGTAAACCTGAGGAAATGCAGTACTTTCCAGTTTTATAAAGTCTGTTCGAGAGTTTCTTAAGTGGCTAATTTAGAGGAAGCTGGCACACAATTTGAAGATGTAATTTGAGTCATGGCTGATGATATACTTTTACTTGTTTAGCCTTTTATGCAGCTTGTTTGCATTACTTGAACAGATTTGCTGTTTCTATTCTAACTGCATTGTGTATGGCATGAGGAATGCTGATTAATTCTTGTCCGTAATCATCACAACTCTGCCAATGTTGAACATATATATCCTTCATTACATAATCTATGTATGCATTCCTTATGTTATTAGTGGGAGTAGCATGTAATAGGTAAACAAACCTGTTCTTGATTTAAATTAAAAATCACTGTTGATCCTTTTCCATCTTTAACAGAAACTGCCTTAGATGGAGGAATCTGGCATAGGTTTTATCTGTTTCAAGTAGCTTTAATTAGAATTCTTTAATTGTCCCTACAGCTGCCACCAATAGTAAACTCTAAAATATCAATTGTAATTGGAAGATAAATTTGCATTTTATTCATGACATAAAGTTAATATGCCTCACTTTGTAAATTTTGAGACAGTGAGGCTATTCACTGCCTTTGGAGTGTCTCTGAATAGCCCTTTTCAATCATTTTGATACTTACATTGTAGGTGACTGTCTCATCTACTTACCTTTAAAAAGAGAATTAAGTAAACAATGACTCCTAGGTGAGCCTTATTTAATAAATTACTTACTGGTTTATTCAGAGACTCCTGAGGAAATAGGTTCTTAAATGATGGGTTGTAGTTTGAAAAAGGCATTTCACTAGAAGTCCTAAAGCATTTAAAAGGAAGTAAAGTATGTCACTCTTTATGTGTGCATGCTAGTCCCTTCAGTCATGTTTGACTCTTTGGGACACTATGGACTGTAGCCCGCCAGGCTCCTCTGTCCATGGGATTCTCCAGGCAAGAGTACTGGAGAGGGTTGCCATGCCCTCCTCCAGGAGATCTTCCCAACTCAGGAATCAAATCCACGTCCCTCAAGTCTTCTGCATTGGCAGGCATGTTCTTTACCACTGGCACCCCCTGGGAAGCCCACTCTTTACTCACCTAGTCAAATTACAACTGCAAAGTTGTATAAAGGATGAAAAAATAAATGGCAGATAATGAAAAATCTAGTGTATCCATATCTTCGTAAGTATATTTCCAAATTTCTCAGGCTTTTCTTGAGTTGCTAAGTTGGAACCACAAATCAGATGGTTAGATTCAATATAATTAGCTTCCTGTTTTCTAACTGAGTAAATGAAGTACTGGCTTCTATGAAAATCATTTTGTTAAGAATTTTTTATTTCAGCAAGTCACTTTAAGGTAAAAACTGTAACTACTCACAATGGTAGGAATGAAAGGAAACAATGAAAGGAATTTATTACGTCAGGTAATTGAAAAGTCCTAAGGAAAGACTCAGACCTCTCTGCCTGTAGTACTGTAAGTTGGTTTTATTTTGAGGCCTTAGTGACTTATGTTTTGGCCAATACTGCCTGGAAATGTTTACCTTCCATTGCTAGGAATTTGTGTAAAGGAAAAACTTTTCTTTCCTGACAAGTTTAGCAAATATCCTGGAGCTCATTCTTGGTGGATCCAATTGGCCTATACTGGATTTTGTGTCCAACACTTAGCTAGTCCCTGTAAAGAGTGAAGCGCTGGTTTATCTTATACAAATGTAATGTGAAAACTTTTGTTTAATCTTAACCTGTCCTTAAGATCTGGGTGGAGATCAGCCTCTCCCTACCACATTTACTAAGAAGGAATTAATAGTAGTCTCCAGGGAAAATCAGGGTAATGACAGAAACAAAAAGGGAAATAGGTACCAAGGGCAGAAAAAAAAAAATGAATGAAAGGGAGGTAGAAATGAAAGACTGAAGAAGGAAAGAAAGTAAGAGAGAAAAAAGAGAGATAAGAGAAGGAAAGAAGGAAGAAAGGGAGGAAGAGAAGGGGAAAGAAGAGAAGAAAGAAGGAAGGGGAGATGATGATAAATACCTACTACACATGTTTTATTGAAGGGTTAATGGACAAGGAAGCAGCAGGAGGGAGGAGGCAGAGAAACATCTTCACCAGAATTCTAATAGGATAATTAATTTCTGTATAATTGTATGATAACTCTATTTAGTTAACTTGAAAGATCCATTTTTATTAATTAGTCATGTATATGCATAAACACACACACAACACACAGGTGCACACAATACCATTACGTCTCTGATTGGATCTACATGAGCACAACACTATTTCTGGGATAAAGAAGACAATTTACAACGAGTTTGATAGACTTACCAGCAAAATTCCCTTCCTTATAGTTAACCCGTTACTTTATAGAAATGTGTACAAATGTTGATTATGAGGAAGATCATCTGTAGGATTATACACGAGAGGATTTGTTTCAGGGAACTAAGGTCATAAAATCTCAAAATACAGACTAGATTTTCACCACCAACTTTAATGCATTTCACACAGATTGTTCAGTTGTATTTACTACCTCACAACTGAACCTTCATTTCACCGGATTCAGCCCAATGAGTATGATGGAAGCCAAGGATTTATCCAGTTTCAGCACACTTAATTTTTTTCATCTTATCTCAATTACTTTATGCTCATGAGAAAATTCTTATTTGCTATTCTTAGGAATAGCAAAGTCACATTTCCCATTTATTATCAAATGATAAAACTGTGTATATAATAAAAGACTTAAATGATTACCCTGAAGACAAAGATGGTGCAATTGAAGAAGCTGAACTGTGGGTAGAAATGATAGCTTAATATATTTGTTCTTTGGTGGAAAGGAAAGTCTAAATCCTGTACACCAGACTTTCACTTAGGAATATAGGGAGCTCAAAAGTGTACCACCCTCAATTCTACTGAAAGGAGTGGAGAATCAGTGTAGGAGGAAAAGCAGAGTCAAACCATAATAAGGGGGAGTGGATGCAGTGCAGGCAAATGCAGTAATTTTCCACTGCATGGGGCAATGGACACTCTCATCATTGCCGGCACTTAAATCTCTTGTTAGACAGGGAAGAAGGTGGAGCCTGTGATACTTTGGAGAAACAAGACAGTAAGTAATTGAATCCATACTCTTTCTGTGGCCAGCATGAGAGAGACCACCCTCTTCTCTCTGTCCCTGTAGTTCAGGTGGATTGATTTCACATCCTTCACGTTGAAGAGGAGGAGGGAGCCCATTTTGGTTAATAAATGTATAGACCAATGATTCAGGGATGAGTACAAGATCTTGAGAAGACAAATCTGGTTAAAATACATTTGTATAAAAATAAAACACCCAAAATAGGTAATGCTAAGAAAGAATAATTTGTAAACTCCCGAATTAAGATTCTCATTATATTTGAATAGTAAGAGGAAACTTTTTGATTAAAATAGACCTTTACTACAGATATCAATATGAAAAGATTGATCCAGGGACACTGCTGTGAAATCTAAGTATGACATTTAAATATGCTTATCAGAAATGTAATTATACTTGCTTTTATTTATGACAATGAATGCTTTCAATCTATATGGAATACCTTATTTATAATAAGTGGTTAGACTTAATAATGACTCTCTATCCATATTTATGAATTTTCAATTTATTTATCATTCCGGAGTCATGAATAGAATTTATACACATACATGCTAACACTAGATTTTTTTTAAAAAAGAGATGGCTGTCATTCTAAAAACAAGGCATTTATGTTTACAACATTGATAATATTGATAAATCCACATATGTAAAAGCCCAAATGACAGTTGACATAAGAATTCTTATGTAATTTGATATTAGATAATTAAAATATAATTACTGCTACTTTTTCTGTAACATTTCACAAATGTAAATGTTCAGTTATTTATTTGCATAAATCTTTAGGATAAGGAAGCCACCTAAGTGGATCCAGTACTCTGTTCATTCCTAAAAATATAGCTCTTCGGAATTAATATCACAAATAGCTCACAAACTTAAATAATTACATTAATATTATATTTCTCAAAAGCTTCCACTAAAACATGCATGCATGCTAAGTCACTTCAGTCATGTCTGACTGTGCAAAGCTATGGACAGTAGCCTCCAGGCTCCCCTGTCCATGGGCTTCTCTAGGCAAGAATACTAGAGTGGGTTGCCATGCCCTCCTCCAGGGGATCTTCCTGTCCCAGGGATCAGACCCACTCCCTTAAGTCTCCTGCATTGGCAGGCAGGTTCTTTATCACTTGCACCACCTGGAAAGCCCTCCCAATGAAACAAGTATACAGATAATGTTATGCTAAGTCACTTCAGTCATATCTGACTCTTTGTGACCCCATGGACTGTAGCCCACCAGGCTCCTCTGTCCATGGGGATTCTCCAGGCAAGAATACTGGAGTGGGTAGCCTTTCCCTTTTGCAGGGGATCTTCTCGACTCAGGGATCTTAAAGTAGACTCCAAACAAACATACATTTTAATAAGCGTCATGTATATTCAACGTCTCTAGCAGCATGACATTAATTTTCATTTATATTGCTTTTTTAAAGGAATGATTGATATCCTTCCATATTTTTTATTATTTTGGAAGCAAAAACATATGTAAAGAAATAGACATAACTGAAAAGCAATCACCAAACAAAGGTAACTTCGAAAGAAGCCTGCACTGTTGAAGTCTATTCTCTTACCCTGCCTTCAGCCGTGGAAGCGCTCTTTCATCCAATGACAAATAGTTCCTTCTTAATTATTAGTTAATGATTTTTTTTGGACATCAACACTGTGGCGTTTCATTTTTACATTAACTAATTCATTTGTAAATGTATTAACTTTTCATATCTGATCAGGTAACACTTTGTTAACTTCAGTGAATGCCTGGCCCCTCTCTTACTTCATCAAAGCTCTGCTCATGGTGAATAAAGGACCTCCTAACTGGGCTTTGGAGTTCTGGAGACTTCTACAAGGCCAGGTGAAAAAGAGAATTGCTGACCTCCTCTTATTTGCCCTTGGTTAGTCATTTTAATATAACTGTATCACCTACCCACATAAAGGATATATCCATTATTATCTCAAGTTTTTAAAAAGTTAAAATGATTTTCAATTGTTTGATTCCTAATCCCTCTTTTTCTCACCCTGAATCCCCAATTATGATACTCCCAGAAAACTTTGTTTATGTTAATTTAGTTCAGTTCAGTCGCTCAGTCGTGTCTGACTCTTTGAGACCCCATGAATCACACACGTCAGGCCTCCCTGTCCATCACCAACTCCCAGAGTTTACTCAAACTCATATCCATCGAGTCGGTGACGCCATCCAGCCTTCTCATCCTCTGTCATCCCCTTCTCCTCCTGCCCTCAATCCCTCCCAGCATCAGGGTCTTTTCCAATGAGTCAACTCTTCGCATCAGGTGGCCAAAGTATTGGAGCTTCAGCTTCAGCATCAGTCCTTCCAATGAACAGCCAAGACTGATCTCCTTTAGGATGGACTGATTGGATCTTCTTGCAGTCCAAGGGACTCTCAAGAGTCTTCTCCAATACCACAGTTCAAAAGCATCAATTTTTTGGTGCTCAGTTTTCTTCACAGTCCAACTCTCACATCCATACATGACCACTGGAAAAACTGTAGCCTTGACTAGATGGACCTTTGTTGGCAAAGTAATGTCTCTGCTTTTTAATATGCTATCTAGTTTGGTCATAACTTTCCTTCCAAGGAGCAAGCGTCTTTTAATTTCATGGCTGCAATCACCATCTGCAGTGATTTTGGAGCCCCCCAAAATAAAGTCTGACACTGTCTCCACTGTTTCCCCATCTATTTCCCAAGAAGTGATGGGACCAGATGCCATGATCTTAGTTTTCTGAATGTTGAGTTTTAAGCCAACTTTTTCACTCTCCTCTCACTTTCATCAAGAGGCTTTTTAGTTCCTCTTCACTTTCTGCCATAAGGATGGTGTCATCTGAATATCTGAGGTTATTGATATTTCTCCCAGCAATCTTGATTCCAGCTTGTGCTTCTTCCAGCTCAGTGTTTCTCATGATGTACTCTGCATATAAGTTACATAAGCAGGGTGACAATATAAATAACCAGTTTTCTCACTACAGCACTTCACTGGGCAGGTGGAGATACGATTTTAAGGTGTGTTATCGGATCTAGACCTTGGTTTCCAATCTCGTGTCCTCTTTTTGCTCCTATGAAACCTTTGATTGGTGTGTTTACTGCTTGTGCCAGTATAGAACAGTCCACTCCAATATTCTTGTCTGGGAAACCCCATGGACAGAACAGCCTGGTGGCGACACGACTGAGTGACTAAACAACATCATAGGTCCACCTAGAAGCAGACAATAAAATAGGATTAGAGGTGAAAGAAATTTATTCTGGGAAGGATTAGGAGAAGAAGGGGAGGACTTTCAGAGCAGAAAAGTTGTGTGGAAGGAGCATGCAGGATTGAAGTTTGGGTAGCATGAATGTTGTCATGTAGAATCTTTTCAAAAAAGATCTGAGGCTGATCAATCAAGTTGTGAATTTGCCTACTCCCTGAGGGCTTTTGTCAAGAAGCTAAATTGAAGAATTGCCCCTTTCATCCAAGTCAATGAATTTTTCCTTACCTAGTCTTATATTCCAACCCTCTTGATTAAGCACTAATGCAAAGCCTGGGCTACTTTCCAGGCTATTGCTGGTACAAGCAAGCTAATTCTCACAAGTACATTCACATGCAGTCTCCATCCTCCCTTATCAAGCCCAACAACAACCAGCTGGGTTATCCTGGAATTTGGCTTCAGTTAGGTCCTGGAAGCCAGGAGAGGAGATGGAGGTTGGTCCTTTAAGGCAGGAGTCCCCAGCCTCTGGGATCTAATGCCTAATGATCTGAAGTGGAGCTGATGCAATAATAATAGAAATAAAGTACACAATAAATGTGATGTGCTAGAACCATCCCCAAAGCATCCCCCCTCCCCAGATCCATGGAAAAAATTTCTTCCATGAAATTGGACCCTGATGCCAAAAAGTTTGGGGACCACTGATTTAAGGGATATCAGTTGTCATGCAGAATAGTAACTTTTGCAGCATCTTCTAACCTGTGGGGGTGAAGCTATAGGCCACCTCTGAGTGGTCAGTGCAAGTTCTGAGGGGTCAGTGCAGAGCAAACCCCTTCAGGGGCAACTGTCTGTATGTCCCCACCTTATATTTTAAGATGTCAGGTTTTCCCAAACAGACCCCTGCGTTTTGTGTAATAGATCTTCCTCTTCTGAGCATCCTCAGGTCTCTGGAACTCTGTAACTTATTGGATCTTTGGTCTGCTACTTAGCTGATCTGTTCTTCATTCAAGGAGATAAGGGCTTTTTGTAGCTTACTAAGAATCTCGCTGGGCTTCCCAGTTGGCACAGTGGTAAAGAGTCCACCTTCCAATACAGGAGATGCAAGAGTTGTGGGTTCCATCTCTGGATTGGGACAATCCTCTGGAGTAGGCAATCCACTTTGGTATTCTTGCCTGGAAAATTCCATGGACAGAGGAGCCTGGTGGGCTACAATCAACGGGGTCACAAAGAGTTGGACAAGACTGAGCAACTGAGCATGCACACGAGTCCCTTTAGCTTTTATGCTAACTATTTATAATGCTCCTTAGTGTCCCATTCTCTGTAAGATGTCAATATCAGTACAATATAGCAGTAACCAGCCAACACCACCCTATTTTAAATGTCTGAACCATTATGCCTGAAAGGCAAATCATCACCCAGAGTGAAATCTTTAGTAATTGGGCTTTGTGCCAGGGCATTTCTATGACCCATCTTTCACTCAAAATGGATGGTTAGTGAGACATAATTAAATACCCACCTTGCCACTGTTTTCTCTGTCCACTCTTAGTACCACATGCAATAGTTGGGGTTCACAGATGCCAAAAGAGGGTTAGACTATATACAAGAGGTATATTGAAGGAAGAAATAGCAGAAGGTGAGGGCAAGCTTCAGATCATGGTATAGGTTTAACAGCTGTGTTAGGAGAGAAGCAAGCAAGGGGAATAAAGTAGAATCACTGACTGCAACACAGTTCCCATAAGATTTGGTGAGGCCGATGGGTGTCCTTGAGCCAAAATCCCCATTGGAGGAGTTCCATATGTATCCTCCTCAGGGTCTGTCATTGAGCAGGAGCAGCTAGCAGGAGGTATAGTATTAGAATAAAGGCAGAGGTGGGCCTAAAGGGACAGTAGTCGTGTTGGGGCATCAATCAAGTTGCCCATTGGAGGAGATGTAAGCAGTGCATTTGTGTGGACACCATAGTTGCTGTTTTTTGAAAAATGATAGCATAGAGACTGGGAACATAGACTTGGAAGTCAGATTGCCTGAGTTCAAATACTGCTGGACCACCTACTAACTATGATAACTTGGTCAAGTTAAAATATGTGATCTTTCATTTTTTCACATGTAAATTGATAATAATATTATGCTCATAGAGCCATTGGAGGATTTAAAATGGCTCATTCATGTAAAAGTTATCATTATTATGATGATTATGTCCACAGTTCAGTCATGCAAAAAAAAGAGTAATTTTCTTTTTCTATAACTGAACTCATTTTTCAAGTTGATCCCTAAACCTAGCCGGTGTTAGAAGCTAAATATTAGGTAGCACGGTGTGTCTTCCTTAGATTGCATAAAAAGATTGTCAGCCCTATTTAGAATCAGACGACGGGGATCCAAACACCAAGTCTGCCAGTTCTAATGGAATGACTTTGGATATATTATTTAGCCTCTCTGTGACATAGTTGTGCAAGTGCATGCTCAGTCGCTCAGTTGTGTCAAACTTTTTGTGACCCCATGGACTATAGCCCACCAGGCTCCTCTGTCCATGGCATTTCTCAGGCATGAATACTGGAGTGGGTTGCCATTTCTTCCTCCAGGGGATCTTCCTAACTCAGGGATTGAACCCACAACTCCTGTGTCTCCTGCATTGGCAGGTTGATTCTTTACCACTGCGTCACCAGGGAAGCCCTTAGTTGTATGGCTTATAAAATGGGGTTACTATAATGGTCAGACCCTCATAATCTGGTTATGACTCAAGATTTGGTCAGAATAATGCCTGACCTTATTCAGTGTTTGATCACGGCTGTCTCTTACTGTTCTCATTCTGAGGTTTGACATGGCCCTATCCCAGTTTTGGTATCTCAATCTTCAGGGTTTAATTATGCTTCCCGAAGTTAAGGGAGGGCACAGTAAGGGGTCCTTTTGAGGAATCTAACAACATCTAAGCCTTAGCTTCCTCCTGGGTTAGCTCCCATTTTTCTTAGTCTGTGCAGTCTTCATGTAGTCTGTGTAGGGAGGTATGGTTCTTTATTCCCTGTTTATGGCAGAAACATTATACCTGGAATAGTTCAGGGCTGAGCTTCTTTCAGTGTAAAAGCCCTTGCCTTTTGAGCTTTAAAAGCTTTAGTTTTTGAAAACCAAAAGATTTTTCTTTGTGTAGTCTATCTTCCCCACAATGTGAGAGGAGGAATACAGTACAAAGAGTTAAAGGAAATATAAGAGGCAAATCTCAGTTAATATCTCAAAATATTATTCCTCTACAATGTTTATGTTTAGGCTCTTCTCTGTTCCTGAAAATCCTTTTTGCTATCAATTAGAATTTTATATATTCAAGCTGCAATTTGAGTGCCTCCTCTTCTTGGAAGCACTCATCATCACTCCAGTCCAAAGTGCTTTCTTTTTCTAATTTTATTAATGCAGTCATTACCACATGCATTTGAAATGGTTTGGTACATACTCTGTTTTCCCCACTACACTACATGTGACTTGGGAATAAACTCTATACTTTTTTTATACCTATATTCTCTCTAGTACCTAACATATGGCTTGATAAGTAGAGGTAGTTAAAAATGGTGAACATAATGGGTTGCCAAAAAGTTCATTTGGGTTTTTCCATAACATCATGCAGAAAAGCTCGAAGGAACTGTTTGGCCAACCGAATAATTAAACAAATTGCTTGCTTAGTCACTCAGTTGCATCCAACTCTTTGAGATCCTTTGGGATTTTTCAAGCAAGAATATGGGAGTGGGTTGCCATTTCGTCCTAGAGGGGATCTTCCTGGACCCAGAGATCCAACCCCAGTCTCCAGTGTCTCCTGCACTGCAGGATTCTTTGTCTGCTTAGCCATCAGGGAAACCCAATTAAACAAATTACAAGAGATTTTATGCAAGGCCTTATATTTCCTTCTGAATCTCTACCTACCTTTTCTTGGTGTTTTGAACAGGCCTGTGTGTTGCTATGGATCCTTGCTTGATATTAATGTATTTGTTGCAGGAAGGGGGACCCCTTCCAGGGCCTGAGAGTGGACTCTTGTTTAACACGCGGATAGGAATCATTGGAGGAGAAATGCATACTAACAAAGCAGAAGACTTTATTGTGAAAGGGCAACTGGGCGGAGAGCAGAGGGGTAAGGGAAGCCAGGAGAACTTCTCTACCACAAGGCTCGCTGTGCTGGGCCATGCTAAGTCGCTTCAGCCGTATCCTACTCTTTGCAACCCTATAGACTATAGCCTGCCAGGCTCCTCTGACTATGGGATTTGCGGGGCAAGAATAGTGGAGTGGGTTGCCGTGCCCTCCTCCAGGGGATCTTCGCGATCCAGGGATCAAAGCCACATCTCCTACGACTCCTGCGTTGTAGGCCTATTCTTTACCTCTGAGCCACCGGGTTAGCCCACGTGGCTCGCAGTCTCGGGGCCTATGGTAACAGGGTTAGTTTCCGGGTTGTCTCTGGCCAATCATCTTGCTTGGCCCGCCTTTGGGCTGCCTCAGGGTCCTTTCTGGCAGTGCGCGCATCTCTGTCAGAACAGATTTCAGCGTGAGGGTTTCTGGGAGGTCGACAGGAGGGATTGGCTCGTGTCTCCTCCTTCTCCTTCTGGTCCCTCCAGAATTCTTCCAGGTTAGTTTTACGAGACACTTCATGGGTTGGCCTCTCCTCCTTTGTTTTGGCTCCTCCAGAATTCTCCGGTTAGTTTTCCGGCAGCAGCATGGCGTTCTTTATCAGGCCCGCTTATTGTGAGACAACTCAGGCAAGTGGTTATTATCGTGACTGGCCGAGGTGGGCGGTTTTGGTCAACGGTTCCTTAACATAGCTAGAAACAATGACTAATCTTTATTCCAGTTAAAACACGTTAAGTACGCTATGTGCCAGCCATTTTACCAAACTCGGAAGATGCAAAATTGAATAAGGCTTGCCTTCCAAGTTAGAGGTTCTTAAAACAAGCAATTTAAATGTTGCATATCCCAAGTGGCTCAGCGATAAAGAATCACCTGCCAATGCAGGAGACGCAGGTTTGATCCCTGGGTTGGAAAGATCCCCTGGAGGAAGAAATGGAAACCCACCCAGTATTCCTGCCTGGAAAAATCCCATGAACAGAGAGAAACCCACCGGGCTACAGTCCATGGGGTCACAAGAGTCAGACATGACTTAGCAACTGAGCACGCATGCAAACCTTGTACAATATCTGACTCATGGTAGCCCTGAGAACTTTATTAGAGAGGGAATAAGTTAACAAACTGATGGAATTAGTGATGGCTTTACTTCAGAGCACAGAGCAGATAACTTTTGTTTACTCCAAGGAAGTCTTGAAGGAGACTGTGACCAAGCTGAGTCTTAAACGATGAACAACAGCAAAGAAAGCAAAAGTGGAGAGACAAATTTGACACATGGTGGTGTAAAGAACAAAATTATGTCCTTTATGTTAAAAAAAAAAAGCAGTTTTATTTATATTTTAGCAAAAATACATTTTCTGTGCAACATAAGATTATGGTTTAGAGTGTGGACTGTGGAGCCAGACAGCCTAGGTGTAAATTTGGTTTTATCACTTATAACTTGCTCTTTACTCTTAGTGAAATATCTTACCCTGTCTTGCCTAGGTACCCCACTTGTAAGATTGGAAATCATACTTCTTAATGCTATCATGAACTTCAAATGAAGCAACATATTTAAAACCTTCAAAAGTGTCTAAAAAGTGTTTGATACATTTTAGTTTATGAAGATTAAATATCATTTTCTTTTCTTTCTTCTTTTTGCCAACATTTCATTAGAAGTAGTTTCTATTTACCATTACTGTGATCCTTATTTTCTGCCCAGAGATTCTCAGCAGGGAGACAGTAGGAAGAATGGTCCACGCTCTTAGGAAGCTCATTAGAATAATTTGGGGGTGGGGTTATTTAAAATCACATATCGATTTGGCTTCCCTCCTTCCGCCCAATTTCAGAAGTACTGTCACCTTTTTAGTTAATCACTGTTATGGGAAGGGGAAGAGTGCACTGTGACTTTTATTCAGGGATGTTGGGACAGAAGAATGACTTTGAATTTAATTTTATAGGCATTTTAGATACAGAATCAAGACAGTTCTAGATTAAAACAGTTGACATATCTGACCTCAGGTCTCTTCATATTTTACCAATTTGTGTTGGTTCCAGGACTAGGAAAATACCAAGAAGGTACACTTGTTCTGGATATACCAAAGCCTCAGTGATTTCTAGTAAGTACACCACCACCAACCCATTTCATTGTTTTCTTCTGATGATACACTTGTT
This sequence comes from Cervus canadensis, assembly GCF_019320065.1. Taxonomy (NCBI): domain Eukaryota; kingdom Metazoa; phylum Chordata; class Mammalia; order Artiodactyla; family Cervidae; genus Cervus; species Cervus canadensis. Next base: position 42,866,995 of record NC_057404.1, on the reverse strand, counting down.
CTGGATATAGCAAAGCCTCAATGATTTCTAGTAAGTACACCACAACCAACCCATTTCATTGTTTTCTTCTGATGAAAATATGAACATTTTTCTACAATGAGTCAAGATAAAATAGAAATGAACAGAAAGTTTTTCAGTGTTTTGACTCAAAAATCATAAATTTTAAGTTATGGCAAAGAAGTTTCACATGATAAATATTACTTTGTGCAAGGATGGATTTTGGCTTACCTGTAGTTTTCATTTGCTGGAGGAAGTAGTTGGAAAGTATGATATGGGAATGTGGAGTGTGTTGCAATGTTTTCTTGGCTCCAAGGTATTTAAAACCTATTCATTTTTCAGTTAGATCCATCAGTCACATTTACAAAGACTTTCATTTAGCTAAAAGTGATTAATCATTAAGATTTTTTCCATGTGTTTTATTTCTGACTTATACCACAATTTTAATCAAAACAAATCTTACCTATTTGGTCAGAAAACCCCACTATGTGTTAAACACAGGTTGTTGCTTTACTTGTAAAGTGAAATAACTCTTGAAACTAAGATTTAGATGATACAAATACAGGATGCTATGCTCTATTTTGTTTTTTAAAACCATGTAACTCAATAGAAACTGTAATTTAAAACTCGGGACATCTTTTAATGTTGTAGTTTAGTGACTAACACAGTTAATTCATAAAATAATATTCTGCATTCATCCATCACTATAATTACAGTTGACCCTTGAACAACATGAGTTTTAACTTTGTGGGTCCATTTATACTTGAGGTTTTTTTTTTCCCAATAAATATACAGTAGTACACAGTCTGTGGTTGGTTAAATCTGTTCCTGCTGAACTGTGGATCTTGAGGCCCGACTATGGGACTTGAGCATCCTTGGGTTTTGGTAGCTGCAGCAAGTCCTGGAACCAAGTCCCCGAGGATACCAAGGGATATTATAATGCAGTATGATGATGCAACAATTCAATACAGGTGTGGCATTTTGATGTACTTACAAATTGCTACTTTCAAACTACTTTTTAGATCTAGTCCCTTATACCAGATACATCATAAATAATTACATGTAATAATAATGATATAAATTTGTGCAATATTTTGCAGTCTTCAAAATATAATAGTTTTTAAAGTTTTCTTTCAACTGCATGCAAATCAAGTAAGAAAGGAGCCTCCATTAGAAGGAATAGTAGTTTAGGATTAGAGCACATAATAAATGTGAGACATTGTGTTAACGTGCATTGACTGTTAAATGTAAAATGTCTTAACTCTTCTAATCCCATGGACAGAGGAGCCTTGCGGGCCAAAGTCCATAGGGTCTCTAAGAGTTGGACCTGACTGAAGAGACTTAGCACACATGTACAACTCTTCTAATCCTCATAAGAAACCTCTGATGAGGGACTAACATTATCCTCATTTTACATAAAAAGGAACTAAGATGGAAACCAAGTTAACATAACTGCTTCCTAGTAGAAGAACAATTGACACAAACATATGTCTGATGTGGAGTTCGCATTCTTAACAATAGTGTCACACGGCCTGCTATAATGTTTCCTTGCTATCCCTGATGAAGTCACTCATTTCTTTCAGAAACAATACCTGGTTAGGCTATTTTGACACCACATGATTCCAGCCTTAATCAACTATATGATTCATTTGAAAGTAGTTCCTTATACACAGAGTGTAAAGTTATCAGCTTAGCAAAGAATTAATTTTACATGTACAGTTAGTGAAAGCTACCTCTCATTGTTGGGAAAGCATTTGTTTCTATCCAGACGGGCCTGGGTCCCAATCATCTCATCTTTTGGTCTTATTTCTTCGTCTTCCTTAAGAACCTACATTGTCCTTGCAGATCCTGCTGGCTGAGCAGCCTGTCATTTCTTGGACAATCTTTCCAAGCTGGCAGACATGCTATTCCAAGGCTTTCACAGTTGTTATGAGTTTCATGGGAGATTTACAGATTCCTTCCACAGATATCTCATTTTCCTGCTGATACTACTGCTTGCTTTCCTTGCTGTAAATCCTTATTATCTCACTTTATTTCTCCATTTTCTCCTTTCTTTCTAGCCGTACTGCTGCTGCTTCCCTCCACTCACTTCTCTTTATCCCCGTGCTGTTGGCATTCTCATTTAGACATCCGTCTTGTTATGTCTACTTGCTTATTTGTAGTGGTATATGCAGGCCTTCCTTTTTTTTTTTTTTCCATCTATCCTCCATAAGCATCACCGTTTTGTCAGAAAGGACCACCTTCTGGGTAACACCATCAGGAATACATTTCTCCCCCAGGAAATATGACAAAAACCTTTCTCTCCAATGCTTTCCGTTCTTTCCCTTTAAAGCATTTCTCTGCTGAAGCAGCTAACATAATCCTGTATAAAGCTGGCAGAAATGCTATTGCAGGGAATTTGTGTAACTCTTTACTGTCCATTTTGTATAAGAGGCAAAGCTATGTGAATAATCCTTCAATGAATTTTCACTCAAAATACACTTTTTAAGCAATTAGGATCCGTCAGCCCTGTCAGACTCTTCATTATGGATTTTCCTTTGTTGTTCCAATGTGTTCTTTCCTTAAACACCACCCTTCATAGCTAACTATATAGGCTATATCAATGGGCTTCATTTCCCTCTGGCTTGTGGTTTGGGCTCAGAATATGGGAGACACTAGCTAGCCAGGGACAGGGGCTTCCCAGGTGGCTCAGTGGGAAAAGAATGTGCCTGGAGATGAAAGAGACACAAGAGAAGCAGGTTTGATCCCTGGGTTGAGAAGGCATGGCAACCCACCCCAGTGTTGTTGCCTGGACAATGCCATGGACAGAGGAGCCTGGTGGGCTACAGTCCATGGGGTTGCAAAGAGTCAGCAATGACTGAAGCACATGATCACACACACATACAGCAGAGACACAGGGCGCCGAAGAAGGAATATTTATCATCTTAGTTCTTTCTCTCTATGGAGTCTGTTTCAGGGTGATGGCATCGCTGTTGAAAAGGCCACCATTTCGGGGTCACAGGAAGCCCTCTCCATATAACGACCCTCTCCAGGTTCTGTAATTGCTCCCTTCCCTTATCCTTCCATATGGGCTTTCCTCTCTGTTAGCTTCCAAGTTCTGACTTATCCGTTATTGGTTCCCAATTCCTGCTATACCCCTTGAAGTGAGTCTCCTTATTGAACAGCCCTCAAATTACAAACTCTGAGCATGGCATCTGTCTTCTAAACTGATTGGCACAGACTTGGAATATCAAGACGCTGTTGCCTTTAAGAAACTTGCAACTGTAGAAAAAGGAGTCAATCATGTAAGCACATAAGTGACTTACGAATTACAGAACATGTGATAGAAACAGATATAAGGTACAGTGAATTCACACTGGAAAAAGTGATTCGCTCCATGCAGGAAGAGCCTATCAGAGAGGGCTTCTTGGAGTAATGTTCAAGTGATGCATGGAGTGATGAACTTGTTATCAATGGTTTCATGAATGGAATGGGCTGAAACTGGGGCAGAAAGGCCACTGTCAGATGAGGGAACAGAACTGGTAAAGCAAGAAAGCCTGGGACATTATTCTGTGTGCAGACAACTTCATACTCATGATAGCCAGAGGTTACCGTGGGAGAAGGGGCATGTAAGTTCAGACAAATCTGAAGATCTGAGAGGCTTTAATATATCATAGTGAGGAATTTGGACTTTACTGTGTATGTCATGGGGGAGCCACAGAAGTTTGTATGCTAAAAAGTAGAAAAATAGGGCTTTCCTGGTGGCTTGGTAGTAACGAATTCATCTGCCAATGCAGGAAACATGGGTTGGACCCCTGGTCCAGGAAGAGCCACATGCTGCAGAGCGACTAAGCCCATGAGCCACAATTATTGAGCCTATTGAGCTGTGCTAGAGCCTGAAAGCTGCAACTACTGAGACTGTGTGCTGCGGCTACTAAAGCCGGGCCACCCTAGAGCCTTGCTCTGTAACAAGAGAAGCCACCACAAGGAGAAGCCCGCACACAGCAGGGAAGAGCACCCCCTGCTCACTGCAACTGGAGAAAAGCCCATGCAGCACGCAGTGGAGACTCAGCACAGCCAAAACTAAATAGTGGTTTTTTTTTTTTTAAGTAGAAAAGTAAGTTTTGTCTTCAGAGCATTTTGGTGACAGTGATGCTCATTTGAAGGAGACATGGGGAAGAGAAAGAAGCTGAGAAGAGGCAAGAGACTGATGAAAGCAATAATAATATAAAGAGAGATTGAAAAGGTAAAACAAATAAAACTTGTCCATCTATTAGAAATGGAGGTGAAGGAAAAAGAGCCAGCTCTTAAGATGATACCCAGGTTTCTGGCTTGGTGGTTGGTAGTATCATTTCATGAGACTTGCAGTGCACAAAAAGGATGCATTTTGGGGATAAAATAATAAGAAAAGAGAGTTCACTTTGGGATTGAGTTTTTTGTGGGATACTCACATGAAGCAACTGAAGTGCAAAAGGGAACTTTGTAGCAATGATACAGATAAGAGCACCACCATAAAACAGATGTAGATGCCACTGTAGAAGTGGTTGAAATAACCAGAAATAACCAGGAAGGGTGTTTCTCTTAGTAAGAGAAGGGCAAGGAGAGTACCAGCCAAATTTATGTGATGATTAAAAAAAGAAACAGGGTATTCAGAGCATGCTAAGCATTACGATAGTCAATTTATTCTGTGCCTTATTTGACCTGAACCATATAGCTAGGTTGTAGACATTTTATTTTCCTCATTTCACAAATGAAGAAACTCCAGCTTAGAGAGTTAAGCTAAAGTCACAAAACACTGGTAAAAATGAAGCTGGAATTTAAAACTTTTAACTCTTTCCCAGAACATCATATTGTCTTCTTACTGCTTTATTTTAGTAATGCTGGAGAAGGATATGGCAAGCCACTCCAATACTGTTGCCGGGAGAATGCCATGGACAGATGCATTTGGCAGGCCACGGTTCATGGGGTCGCAGAGTTGGATACAACTGAAGCAACTTAGCACTCATGAACAAAACAGGGCTTCCCAGGTGGCCCTAGTGGTAAAGAATCTGCTTGCCAATGCAGGAGATGCAAGAGACGTGGGTTTGATCCCTGGGTTGGGAAGATCCCCTGGAGTAGGAAATGGCAACCCACTCCAGTATTCTTACCTGGGAAATCCCATTGACAGAGGAGCTTGGCAGGCTACACAGCCCATTGGGTCGCAAAAGAGTCGGACACAACTGAGTGACTTAGCGCTGCACTGATGAAGAAAAAGCATGGAATAAAGAATAGGAAAAAAATATAGACAAAGGACTCTTGGGATTCATCAAAAATAGCTCTAGTGATAAAAATGTTTGCCTATCCTCTATAATGTGCCATTGGATAAAACATTTCAATTTGAGAATGCAACCTTGTTTATTTTACATGTTTGGAAAGTACACTTCAAATTTCACTCATTTAACTTTTTCATGCTCTTGTTTTCTTAACCTAAAGGTACTTTAGCCCTTCTCTGCTCACCCTGACTGTCCTTGTAGCATTTGCTCACTGGCTCACAGTAAGGCACACTGTAGCTTCATTAAAAGAGCGAGGGCTCTAAAGACTGGCATAGCCTTCTTTCAGAACTGCCCCAGTTTTCACTTACAATTCAGCATTACAAGGGGTATAGATCTTGAAACTAATTTGGAAGCAGAAAAAGGCATCTGTACCAGGTTTGTGCTTCACACTTACTTCCATATTAATTTCCTGAATCATAATCTAAGGCCATGAATCGGAAGTGCCTTGCGAAGGTAAATGCAAAGATAAGAGTGCTTAGATTAACGCTAATGCTCTGCATTATGCAACATGACCCATAAACCAGAATATTCTTATTATTCCATGATGTAATCATTTAGAGCTGACTTTCGCAGGATGGAGTCATGATTTACTAAAGGAAAAGAGTTCATCAGAAAAGTCTTTATACATATCCTAGTGCCAATTTCTGGGTATTTTGCTGAAGCCTTACAAGTCAGCTTTAAAGAAACAGATTGAATCAAAGGAGACTCATCATGTGGGCCTGCTTCCCTCTGCAGTTAAAAAGAAATGAATCTGACAGAATGCCTCCATCATCAAATTAGTGCAGATTTATTTGGTAGGGAGAGGATAACGAACCACTTTTACAAATTGTGAATTGCTTCTGTTCCCTCAGTGAAATAGCAAACAAAGTCAACTTGAGAGTCAGTGAGTGAGGAGGTGTTGGTGATAAGAAGGAAAAGGAGGGGAGATACAGATAAGTTTGGAGCACAGGAATGTCAGTTGATTGGAGAAAAGCAGTAGGTTTATCAAGCTGGGCGGGGGGCGGGAAGGTGGGAGGCAGGCAGAGCTCACTTGAAGTTTGTGGTCATCAACTAAAAGTTAAACCTGTCAGTTTTCCTCCATCTATGTTCACCAGAGGAATGTAATCTCATGTAAACAGAGCTAGATTTAGCAAGAAAGAACTCTGAAGAGACAGCAGGACAAGGCAGTTATGTTTATGTATTGTAGTGATTATACTGATATAACACAGAACCTAAGATAGTTAAGGAGAGAGAATATGAGGGGATCATGGGTAGTAAAAATAAGGACAATCAATCAATAAAATTGGTGAATGGTGGAAAAAGGCTATCCTAGAGGTTGACATGGATTAAAAAATAATTATCTTAGATTTTAAAAATTACTGAGTGAGAAATTATAGGAAAAAAAGTAAAAGAATAATAAAGAATCTAGATGTTATAAGTTTGAGAATATTGCAGCAAAAATGTATGAGGATAGACATAAGGGACATTTTTTTTCCTTTGGCTAGACATCTGGTTACCTAGCTTAAAGTACATATTTGAACAGTATTCTCTTGATTATCTGCTAAACAAAGAGAGTTTGTTTCATGCATATAAATGTATGAACATCTCACAGTTAGATTCTAATTGATTTGTACATAGTAAACCTATCACATAAGGTGGGACCAAGGTATGCTAAGTGTCTGTTTAAAATGCCCTGAATTTCAAAGGGCTGTAGCTCAGGAATTATGTTAGCCATATGATCTCATATATCATAATTTCTTGACAAGATTATCCTATATTTTATTTTATATTTTCTCCTAGGAAAGGAGAATTCTGAAAATGACAATGGTGTGAGCTTTTTGGAAAGGTATTTACTTTCCAGTAAGTCAAAATTTTAAGAAAGCAAAGGCTCTCATTAATTTGGCGAAATGATATTAAGACAGTATGTACCAATTAAACTCTTAAGTTAGTGTCTCTGCTTAATACAGCTTCATCTCAGTATTGGGTTTTATTATTGTATTATTCACTGTTTTGATAAAATAGGATCTCATGGATATTTTAATGGGCCTTTGTCTGGTTACTAGTGTGATTAAAATCTTTCTCTCATTTTAGTCTTATGTTTAGTTTGTTGGGTATCAATTTACATCTTTTGTCTATTTTTCCACTTTCAGTTTATTTCTTAACAGCTAGGAAAACATTTTTAAATAATATTAATCCTCTAAGTTTGGGGACAAATACTTTGTTTTTCATTTAATTATTCAGAGTTTCAGACACATGCATTTTATACATAGTTATTCAAATTTCTTAACAATTGTGCACAATAAGCATTATTATTCCCATTTTGCATATAAGAAAATAGTGATCCAGACAAGGTTGAATCATCTGCCCTCAGTCCCACAAAGTGAATTTTTGATGAAGGTTTATCTGGCCCTAGAACTCATTCGTTTTTCCTGGTTACTCTGTAACTGGACACACACAGTCTGATGGTCAGAGCATTTTAACAGGAAACATCTAAGAGAAGGATAAAGCAAAAAGTATAGTGAAGAAGGGCCATATTTGGGAAGTATAATTGCAGCAAGAGTTGAAGAAAATAGATCTATAGAACAAAGGACAGTGATGAGTTGACAATTACTCCAAGATTTCCTGTGTGGCTGGCTGCTGATATCGTGGCATTACCCAGTGTGACAAAGGAACCAGGCACAGAGCTCTGTCACTGCAAGATGATAAGCTGAATTGTCTTCTCCACATTTCATTTCTGTTAGTGACAGTACGTACAGTTTGAAATGCCTTGTACAGAAAACTCTCACCAAGTGGGGTGGAAAGGCCAAGTTCACAGTTAGACAAGTAGATGTGGACAGGTTTTCTGTACACAGATGGAACCAAATGACATGCCCAATGTGGGGTGTGTGGCAGGAGGAGCAGAGCATCTATTAATTTTCCAGAGGAAACTCCACTGAAACAATTTAAGAAGGTAGAGGAAGATCGGGCAAGCTGGAAGAAGAATTTCTGCTACAACACAGTATACAGGTTTCTGAAAATTCTTGTGCTCCACAACATTTACAGAAGAGTAGCAGGGCATATAAGAGGATAGGTTTGGGGTTGTTCACTTGAAACTTTTATGGTTTCGTGAAACTTTGAAACTCTTTGAAAGTTTGTAATTAGTGTACTGACAAAACCTCAAAGCAATCCTAATAAAAATACTAACACAGTTTAAAAGAGGTGTTAAGTTCCTTATACATGGAGAATTACTAGAGTAAATACAGGAAACGTACACTTTTTTTAAAAACAATAGGTGGAGCAGGCTTATAAAGAAGTTTTATCAGAAGGCTGAGGTTGCTGTGTTATAGAGACAAGGGGGAAATGAAACCAGCAGGAAGACTGTGCAATAAGTACTATTTCTAAGATAGAGCACGTGACCAAAGCGTGCTCAGAGCCAGAGCCTGGGGTGAGTGGGCACCATGGCCAATGTGCTTCCCTTGTGCCCTCCTGCTGGGTTCAGCTGTGAGAAAGCTTGGAGGTGATCTTCACACCAGCTGGGAAAAACCTGTTCATGGATCACTGCAATTTCCATGTTATACTGATGTCAATCTCTTATCTACAAATCATGATTGAGGCAATTTGCCCCCAGAAGTAGAGAAAATTGGATTTCAGACTTTAAGGTCATGGAAGGTCTAATTCATAGTCCTAAATATCACTCCCACCCCAGGTACTCTTTTAGTTACTATATTATTTTCCTTCTTGCATTTTATCACAATTTGTATCTTTCTCCCACTTGATGCTAAGCTCTATGAGGGCAGGGACTTTATTTTATTTTATTTATTACTATGTCCACTTTGTCTAGCATAGTGCCTGGTGTATATGGTATCAATAAATATTTGTGAATTGAATGAATACAAGCAGCATTATCATTTATTGATTCAAAGATAAATGCTTACTATAAGCCAGTCTATGTATAAGCTGCTAAACCTGTAACAGTGGACAAGGCTGGGATTTTGAGAAGATAGCAAGCTAGATCTAGTGACATAGATAAATATGCAATTGTAATACAATGTGTGTGATATGTGCTTAAATAAGGTAGGCACTAGGTGTTCTGACATCTCTACGCTAGAAGACTACAGATTTGGCTTTGGGGAAGGGAGAACAGTTTTCAGGAGAAGTGAGGTTTCATCTGAAATCTGACAGGTCATCAGCAGTGAGAGAAATTAAAAGGGAAGGCAGAGAATTTTAGATATTTAACAGCATGTGTCAAACCTAGAACTGAGTGAACCCTTGAAATATTCCAGGAAAAGTAGGTAGCTGGGGTCAGACTATAGGATCATGTAGAAACTAAGGGAATGCTAACTGCTATTACAAGTAAACCACAAGTTCTAACCCTGGGTGGTGGGTAGGGAACCTCCTCCATGTCATACATAATTCAGGAATGTGTACCTCCTTTGTCTTCTGGGACGATCCTTTTCTAAAGTCTCACAGTCCTCTTTGTTTAGCAGGCAGATGCAAAAAACACACCGTGGAAAAGGAAGAGGAAGACATGTTTTAACCAGTCTAACTCAGAAGAGACACATTATTATTTTTTTAAATTTATTTATTTTTAATTGAAGGATAATTGCTTTACAGTATTGCGTTGGTTTCTGCCAAACATCAACACGAATCAGCCATAGGTGTACACGCGTTCCTCTCCCTGTTGAACCTCCATCCCATTTCCCTCCCCATCCCACGCCTCTAAGTTGTTACAGAGGTTTCCTGAGTCATAGAGCAAATTCCCATTGGTGATACATTTTACATATGGTAATGTATATTACCATGTTACTCTACTCTCTGCATACATCCCACCCCTATTCTTCCCCTCCCCCTGCCCAATTGTCCATAAGTCTGTTCTCCGTGTCTGGAGAGCATTATTCTTGTTCACATTCCATTGGTCAGATTTTTGTCACATGGGCACAACAAATGGCAGAGAATGCTGGAAAATGTAGTCTAGCTCTGTGAACAGTTGAAAAACAATTGTTTAAAAACGTTTTGTTTTGCAATTTTTATACAATTTTTAAATGTTACTTTCCATTTATAGTTATTACAAAATATTGACCAAATCCCCAGAGTTGTACAGTACATCCTTGAGCCCATCTTACATTCAATAGTTTGTGCCTCCCACTCCCCTACCCCTCTGTCACTCCTTTCCCACTTGCTGGTAACCACTAGTTTTTTCTCTAAATCTGTGTCTGCTTCTTTTCTGTTATGTTTGCTAGTGTGTTGTAGTTTTAGATTGCACATATATATAGTATCATACAATATTTGCCTTTGTTTGGCTTATTTCGCTTAGCATAATGCCGTGTGAGTTCATTCATGTTGCTGCAAATGGCAAGATTTCATTTTTTGAGAAGTAGTCCATTGTGTGTATATACACATGTATGGGTATATATATATACACATAAATATGGGTATATATATATATAATACACATTTACCCATTCATCTGTTGGTAGACACTGAGGTTGCTTCCGTATCTTGGCAATTGTTCATACCGCTGCTATGAACATTGGGATGCATGAATCTTTTCAAATGAGGTTTTTGTTTTTTTTTTTCCAAATATACCCAGGAGTGGAATTTCTGGGTATATATTTGAAAAAAAAATGCTCAATTGTAACCTGGCCATTGCAACTTAATAATTTTAGAAAAAAAATGTAACTCCTATGGAATAAATTTTCAGTCTTTAAGAATGAAAAAAAAATGTGTTTTAATGAACATACAGCAGCCTCTGCCATGGATGAAAGTAATACTTAAAAACAGTGAAGTTGGAGAATCAGACTAGAACTAGTATATAAAGGATATTTTTGTCTTTAGACTTCACCCTGAAGAGAATTAAGTGCTACAGAAAAATTCTTAACTGAAGTATAGTAATATCATATTTGGAGTTTAGCAGAAAAACATCTATTTTTGCTTTATTGACTATGCCAAAGCCTTTGACTGTGTGGATCACAATGAACTGTGGAAAATTCTGAAAGAGATGGGAATACCAGACCACCTGACCTGCCTCTCGAGAAACCTGTATGCAGGTCAGGAAGCAACAGTTAGAACCAGACATGGAACAACAGACTGATTCCAAATCAGGAAAGGAGTACTTCAAGGCTGTATATTGTCACCCTGCTTATTTAACTTACATGCAGGGTATATCATGAGAAACGCTGGGCTGGAATCACAGCACAAGCTGGAATCAAGATTGCCGGGAGAAATATCAATAACCTCAGATATGCAGATGACACCATCCTTATAGCAGAAAGTGAAGAAGAACTAGAGATGAAAGTGAAAGAGGAGAGTGAAAAAGTTGGCTTAAAGCTCAACATTCAGAAAACTAAGATCATGGCATCTGGTCCCATCACTTCATGACAAATATATAGGGAAACAGTGTAAACAGTGTCAGACTTTATTTTTTTGGGGGGGCTCCAAAATCACTGCAGATGGTGACTGCAGCCATGAAATTAAAAGAAGCTTACTCCTTAGAAGGAAAGTTATGACCAACCTAGACAGCATATTAAAAAGCAGAGACATTACTTTGCCAATAAAGGTCCGTCAAGTCAAGGCTATGGTTTTTCCAGCAGTCATGTATGGACGTGAGAGTGGACTATAAAGAAAGCTGAGTGCCAAATAATTGATGCTTTAGAACTGTGGTGTTGGAGAAGACTCTTGAGAGTCCCTTGGACTGCAAGGAGATGCAACCAGTTCATCCTAAAGGAGATCAGTCCTGGGTATTCATTGGAAGGACTGATGCTGAAGCTGAAACTCCAATACTTTGGCCACCTGATGCAAAGAGCTGACTCACTTGAAAAGACCCTGATGCTGGGAAAGATTGAGGGCAGGAAGAGAAGGAGACAACAGAGGATGAGATGGTTGGGTGGCATCACCAACTCGATGGACATGGGTTTGGGTGGACTCTGAGAGTTGGTGATGGACAGGGAGGCCTGGCGTGCTGCGATTCATGGGGTTGCAAAGAGTTAGAAACGGCTGAGCAACTGAACTGAACTGAACTGAGACAACATATGCAACTGTCAATAATAGATTGAATAGAGCCAACTTAAAGATAAGTAATAATGCAGATTCTGGTCTAAGCAATGGTGGCCTGGATGGGGGTAGTGGCAATTACGTTGATTATAGAAGAGGCGTCACAAAAATAGAGCTTTTCTCAGTATGTGAGGGACCATGAGGAAGAGAGAGGAGTCATTAGTTTCTCGCTTGAGACAACTGGGTAGATAGTGGTGATGATATTTGTCGAGACAAGGGACAAATAGAGGTAGGTTGAGGAATGGAGATATAGATGGTAATCTCAGAAAGAATGAGACTCTTTGATGACTGTGGTATATTACCTTCCTCAATTTCTAATTCCTGTGTTGTATTTATTATAGAACTCAATCGATACACGTTCATTGTTAATCCAAATGGTGGTATTCATTGACTCAGATCTGATTGGCTATTTTGAATCAAAATTTCAGTAGAATGGAAAGAAAAACATATACAAGAGAGTATCTAGGAGAGGTTTTGCTTCAGGGATGTTAATACATATGCTGCAAGAATTTGGTTAAAGCCCACTACCTCCATTTTATAGTTGTGTCAAAGCCAATATTCTAATAATATTGTTCATAACCTGAGAAAGTAAGCTCAGAAACATCTACTATTATGTTTTTGGAGGTCTGTTTGTGATTCTTCCTTAAGATATGTTTCCAATGCTTTCCATATTTTTTATATACAAACCACTAGAAAAATAATGCTGTATGTATATGTATATAGTATTTCTGAATTGACAGAAAGTTATTTCCTAATATTGACTTCGATAATGGAGCAGAGAGGCTTACTGAGGTATAAAAATTAATTATAAATGAAAATATATCTAAAAAGCTTAGGTTTATCCAACAGAAGTCATCCCAGGGACTGAACAGTTATCTGGCAAATTAATGTAGGTAAACAGTCGGTTTGGATAACATTTATCTGTTGCTACTGCTCTCAATTTATTTGGTACAAAGGCTTGGTGATAAAGAATCCACTTGCCAATGCAAAAGTTGCAGGTTCTATCTCTGGGTCAGGAAGATCCCCTGAAGAAGGAAATGGCAACCCACTCCAGTAATCTTGCCTGGAGAATCCTGTGGACAGAGGAGTCTGGAGGGCTACAGTCCATGGGGTCACAAAAGATTAGGACGTAACTGAGCAACTCAACAACAACAAATCCAGAGCAACTGGTTAATTCAAATTATTTTTGCTGGAATTTAATTATTCAGAAGGATGATACATATACTAACATCATTCCTAAATAAGTAATCCACTTTCTTCTAACTGTCCACAACACATTGTTATAAAGACTATGGACTCGTTAACAATGAAAAAGAAACACAGTTCTCTGTCTGTGAACTCAGTTGTATAAATGGTACTTGTGTGTTCGGTGTGTTACTTGACAGCTGACAACCTAGTCCCGGGTCTTATATGGGCTTCCTGGCTTCAACTACGTCACATTGCCCTTCGTGAAGTTAAGGAGGTAGTATGCATAAAGCTCTCTGAACCAAAATGAGAAAAGGATTATCTAGCTACAGGGAGACATGATAAAGTAGCCCACCGTGATGAATGAGACTTTGCTGGAGGAATTCTGGCTGGATTCGTCTTGACACTTTAACTGCTATCAAACTCGTTTTTATGAAGGAAAGGACATAAGAGAAACAGGCTGTTCCACATTCTGTACGTCAACCGCTTTTCTCCAGGTATTATTTAGAGGCAGACTGGAAAGATGATAAGAGGGATTTTTTTTTTTAAAGAGAGTTGTCCCCTTTTCAGTCCACATGTGAAGAGAGTTCTTCAACCACAGGGCAGCTGCCATTGTCTTGTGGCTCCTGGAAAAATAGGGAAATCCTAACTGCTAAACTAAATGAGTGTTTTGTTTGGATGTAACTGGGTTTGTATTGCTCACACTCAATCCTACATTGACTTTTGTGAGTATAATGCAGTTAAGGTTCATATCACTCTTCCCCACTGATCACATTAATATTTAGTTATAGCTTCATTTGATGAAGCCTTATTTTTATATGACATTTAAAGGAGAGCTGATCACATCATCATTTGCAAGAATGGACAATGTGTGTGTGTGACTTTCACACAAAAAGAATTCTGCAACAGTTTTTCTGTTATCTTTTAGACAAATGGAAAACAATTTCAAATTGCAGAATAACTCAGAGGTAAAAAAGGAGGGACAGAGGAGAATTTACCAGCATTTTGAATGGGGTTGTATTTGACTGCGATCCTCAGGAGATTTGTGTCAGGAATTTCATCAAGCACGATCTATAGAAGCCAAATATTCAGTAAGGGGAACAAGTTTACCATAATGTTTTAGCCTGTCCTGAGCACACTCATTGGTGTGGTTATGTTGTAGCAAAGAAGCAGAATACCCTGGAACTACAGCTTTCTGCTTCTGCATGGATTACACCATTTTATTGTTTTTAAGACTTTTCTAGAATTTAATTTGATTTCATTCACTTTTATTGAAGTATTGTTGATTTACAATGTTTCAGGTATACAGTAAAGTGATTCAATCATATATATGTGTATATATATATATGACTGAATATATATATATATATATTCTTTTTCAGATTCTTTTACATTATAGAGATTTCATCATTTTAAACAAATATTTATTTATCACCTAGTTTGTGTAGAGTCCTGCATAGGCTGGGGTGATACATTTTGTCCCTATCTTCAACAGGAATTATAGTCCAGTTGGTGGGCAAAATGTTAAATTAACACTAAATGCTAAATGAAAACATTAATTACCATATTCTAAAGACCAATTTAGTGTCTATAATAGATACCAAGTAACTATCTCCTATCCCATTCTGATGATGAAAATTGGCAGCTCAGAGCACTGTGTTTAGAAGGATTATGAAAGTAATCCTGAGTTCCGAAAAAAAAGTACCTCGGTTAGTTTTTGATGTCTGTCCATGGTGAGGGAGAGAGAGGTTCAGCCTTATCTATGTACAGAAATTTACAAGTTACAAATTTCAGATGTCTGGAAGTTAATAACCTTTTAAAATTTTATTCATTCAAATACTGAGTACTAAGCTATCTAATAGTCTCTTGTGAGTAAAATATATGCCATATATTCACGGCCTCGTTGGTTTGTCATCTCTTGTGTGTGTCTTGTGTATTTTTTTTTTAAGTTGGCTTGTATTTCAATTTTGATAAAGGGCACTCTTAAATTCACTTGAACATCTTTCAAAACATATATACACTCACACTGGATGACAAATTGCAGTGAAGGCCACCACAGTACATTTAGGTGTGGAGACTTGGCGGTGTTCTGGGGTAGAATGATGAGACAATTTGATAAGAAGAATGACTTGATGAAAGGTGAAAAGACAAACAAATGTTAACAATGTCCAGGGACCAGTGAATTGAAGCAGAGGATTCTTGTAAATAAAATGTAAAGATCAGTTCAGTTCAGTTCAGTCGCTCAGTCGTGTCCGACTCTTTGCGACGCCATGAATCGCAGCACGCCAGGCCTCCTTGTCCATCACCAACTCTCGGAGTTTACTCAGACTCATGCCCATGGAGTCGGTGATGCCATCCAGCCATCTCATCCTCTGCCGTCCCCTTCTCCTCCTGCCCCCAATCCCTCCCAGCATCAGGGTCTTTTCCAATGAGTCAACTCTCCGCATGAGGTGGCCAAAGTATTGGCGTTTCAGCTTCAGCATCAGTCCTTCCAATGAACAGCCAGGACTGATCTCCTTCAGGATGGGCTGGTTGGATCTCCCTGCAGTCCAAGGGACTCTCAAGAGTCTTCTCCAACACCACAGTTCTAAAGCATCAATTTTTGGGTGCTCAGCTTTCTTCACAGTCCAACTCTCACATCCATACATGACCACTGGAAAAACCGTAGCCTTGACTAGACGGAACTTTGTTGGCAAAGTAATGTCTCTGCTTTTTAATATGCTATCTAGGTTGGTCATAACTTTACTTCCAAGGAGTAAGCGTCTTTTAATTTCATGGCTGCAGTCACCATCCGCAGTGATTTTGGAGCCCAAAAACATAAAGTCTGACACTGCTTCCACTGTCTCCCCATCTATTTCCCATGAGGTGATGGGACCAGATGCCATGATCTTAGGGTTTTCTGAATGTTGAGCTTTAAGCCAACTTTTTCACTCTCCTCTTTCACTTCCATCAAGAGGCTTTTTAGTTCCTCTTCACTCTCTGCCATAAGGTGGTGTATCTGCATATCTGAGGTTATTGATATTTCTCCCAGCAAATGCAGTACTTGGATGCAATCTCAAAAACAACAGAATGATCTCTGTTCATTTCCAAGGCAAACCGTTCAATATCACGGTAATCCAAGCCTATGCCCCAACTAGTAACGCTGAAAAAGCTGAAGTTGAACAGTTCTATGAAGACCTACAAGACCTTTTACAACTAACACCCAAAAAAGATGTCCTTTTCATTATAGGGGACTGGAATGCAAAAGTAGGAACTCAAGAAACACCTGGAGTAACAGGGAAATTTGGCCTTGGAGTACAGAATGAAGCACGGCAAAGGCTAATAGAAATTTGCCAAGAGAACACACTGGTCATAGCAAACACCCTGTTCCAACAACACAAGAGAAGACTCTACACATGGACATCACCAGATGGTCAACACTGAAATCAGATTGATTATATTCTTTGTAGCCAAAGATGGAGAAGCTCTATACAGTCAGCAAAAACAAGACCAGGAGCTGACTGTGGCTCAGATCATGAACTCCTTATTGCCAAATTGCAATCCTATATGCCAGCAAATGTGGAAAACTCAGCAGTGGCCACAGGACTGGAAAAGGTCAGTTTTCATTCCAGTCCCTAAGAAAGGCAATCCCAAAGAATGCTCAAACTACCGCACAATTGCACTCATCTCATACACTAGTAAAGTAATGCTCAAAATTCTCCAAGCCAGGCTTCAGCAATACGTGAACCGAGAACTTCCAGATGTTCAAGTTGGTTTTAGAAAAGGCAGAGGAACTAGAGATCAAATTGCCAATATCCGCTGGATCATCGAAAAAGCAAGAGAGTTCCAGAAAAACATCTGTTTCTGTTTTATTGACTATGCCAAACCCTTTGACTGTGTGGATCACAATAAACTGTGGAAAATTCTGAAGGATTTGGGAATACCAGACCACCTGACCTGACTCTTGAGAAGCCTATATGCAGGTCAGGAAGCAACAGTTACAACTGGACATGAAACAACAGACTGGTTCCAAATAGGAAAAGGAGTACGTCAAGACTGTATATTGTCACCTTATATGCAGAGTACATCATGAGAAAGGCTGGGCTGGAAGAAGCACAAGCTGGAATCAAGATTGCTGGGAGAAATATCAATAACCTCAGATATGCAGATACACCACCTTATGGCAGAGAGTGAAGAGGAACTAAAAAGCCTCTTGATGGAAGTGAAAGAGGAGAGTGAAAAAGTTGGCTTAAAGCTCAACATTCAGAAAACCCTAAGATCATGGCATCTGGTCCCATCACCTCATGGGAAATAGATGGGGAGACAGTGGAAGCAGTGTCAGACTTTATGTTTTTGGGCTCCAAAATCACTGCGGATGGTGACTGCAGCCATGAAATTAAAAGACGCTTACTCCTTGGAAGTAAAGTTATGACCAACCTAGATAGCATATTAAAAAGCAGAGACATTACTTTGCCAACAAAGTTCCGTCTAGTCAAGGCTACGGTTTTTCCAGTGGTCATGTATGGATGTGAGAGTTGGACTGTGAAGAAAGCTGAGCACCCAAAAATTGATGCTTTAGAACTGTGGTGTTGGAGAAGACTCTTGAGAGTCCCTTGGACTGCAGGGAGATCCAACCAGCCCATCCTGAAGGAGATCAGTCCTGGCTGTTCATTGGAAGGACTGATGCTGAAGCTGAAACGCCAATACTTTGGCCACCTCATGCGGAGAGTTGACTCATTGGAAAAGACCCTGATGCTGGGAGGGATTGGGGGCAGGAGGAGAAGGGGACGGCAGAGGATGAGATGGCTGGATGGCATCACCGACTCCATGGGCATGAGTCTGAGTAAACTCCGAGAGTTGGTGATGGACAAGGAGGCCTGGCGTGCTGCGATTCATGGCGTCGCAAAGAGTCGGACACGACTGAGCGACTGAACTGAACTGAACTGAACTGAACAGGATTGCAATATTAGTTATATTTCAGACAGTAGAAGTTCTTGAATTGTAGACCAACTGGGCATTTATTATCTTGTGTGCTGTGGAGACATGTTGAAATTATGTAATATTTTAGCAGAGGAGTGAAGTGGGCAAAGCTGAACTCTATCTTATCAAATCTTATAAGGGAAGATGAAATATCTAAATGTTGTAGATAAATAGGGTTCTTTGACTGCCTATTATGAGACTTTGCATTTCAAAACTTTTACTGCATGCAGTCATTAAGTTTTGATAAACTAAATGTCACTTGATGTGTGTGTGTGTGTGTGTGTGTAAAATGACGAATTTTATTGAAATTAAGGTTTACTACAGTTAAATACTTTTATTGTTATGGGCCCTTATAGTTTTGGGAATATCTGTCAAATGTATTTTGATTAGAACAGACATTTTAAAATGTTCCTTGAAAATCTAGCCTTCTGCATAAATAAGTATTTCAGGAAATCGCTTCAGATTTAACTGGAAGTTTACCGATCCTGACTTGCAAGTATCATCCAGAATCCCTAATATGAAAAGCTTTCCTTTACCAAAGCAGCTTTATTTATTCTCAGCAACTTTTTTAGTAGCTTGTCACTTGCATGATAATACATGTGAACTTACATTTACACACCTGCTTTGGTCATTTACTGTGTACAGTGCTTCTACTTCCAATTTCATTGGGAAAAATATTGGTTTTGCTGCCCAGAACATTAGGAAATTGCCAGAGTTAAGCACAATTCTAGGCTGGGTTGCCAATCCTTTCTCTACCTACTACGTTTGTACATTTTATGTACCTCCTTTGTTCATTCAACAAGTGCTGTTTGAAAAGCTACTTGTGCACCTTTTGTCTTTCAGCTCTGTTTCCACCCTTTATTGTTCTCCTTTGTATACCAACTACTTTTCTAGACTCTCTAGTCACCTGGCTTTTCCTTTGGTTCTGCCAATGGGAGGCATTAGTAGAAGTTTGGAAGACAAAAGGAAAAGAGAAGCCAGTCCCAGTCCCAGCTGCAGGAGATGCTTCCCACAGTAGCCAGTGGCAGGGAAGACAAGCTTCTGCTTAGGAAATGCTTTTCTAGGAGCAGAAGCAGCCACACCTCCAGAAGGATTAGCACAAGCTTATGCTCCTGGGTCTCCTTCTTCAAATGTGGTGTAGTTCCAACAGTGCCAGAGTGGTAGTGCCTGGGCTCCTGGCTTCAACTGGGTCTCTTCTCTGTAGTGTATCACCAGCCCCCAACTTTCTTCTTTTAGTTCCAATAGCTCTTTCTAACTCCCTGGTAAGGAGTTCTTGACATTAAATTCTCCCCTCCTGGAAACACCTTGAATGGCGTGTTTTTTTGTTTTTTTTTTCTGATTACACATTGAATGATTGGTGTGTCAGAGCAAGATTGTGTATTAGAGCTAGTGGTGAGTGAAAAGACTGAAAACCAGACTTTACAGAACAAGAGCATACACTGAACTTCCTATGTAATACTTTAAATATTGTCTGCAAGTTATTCTCCTGTATTAGAATATAAGCACTATGTGGGCATTAAATCATATAGTCCTTTTGTTTGTAGAGCCCATCACACACTGGCTGAGATGTAAAGACATCCAGTAAATGCTCTCTAGTTGGATCCATGGACGTATAAAGGAAGGTGATGGGTTCAATGCCTCTCTCCATGAGAGGCAACTCACTTGCCATATACTTCCCTTTCTTCTACTCTTTCCTTCTTCCTTATATTTGTGATTTATTTAGTCAAACACTGTATTCTTATGGGCCAAAATATGGAGATGGGGGTAAATAAATGAACAGCAAAGAAGAGGACTAACTCAAACAGAAATAAATAACATTGCATTTTAAACCTCTGTGTAGGATATTGATATCTCTTGGAAGAAAGGGCACAGAACTTGTGGAACAAAGCCTTTTTCTTTTAGATTTGCACAAAATGTCAAGATAGGAAGCTGCCCTTTTATGATGCAAGCTCAGACTCTTCCTACATAATGGTTTGATGCTCGGTTTTGAATTATCTCTAATCCCAGGTAGGAGCAGAAATGATTGAATACATATTAACTTTATTTGGCTGGGTGGTGAAATTTACATCAGTGATGTTGATTACAAAATAAAGATTTGATTATTTTAACTACTGTGTTGGAGAATCTATTAACAAAGGGAACATTCTCAGTTTTCTTGGCTAGATAGATAGACAAATCCATGAGAAATTCCAATAGCTATTTCTCATACTGTTTTAGCCATTGTAGAAGCAGTTGATATTTAATGAAGATAAGAATGCTGTGGAGTATAATTCTGTAAGTATTTCATGTTAGATACAATTGTACTGATACTATCAAAAAAGAAATGCCAAAACGATGATGAAAATTTATCACAGCATATTTTTTCCAACTATGGGTGTAAGAGTAATAAACAAAAATATTACCATTTTTTCTTTTTGTCATAGACATTCATATGCCTATACTCATTTTTACTACACATTTTGTAATTGCTATTGTTTATTTTACTATGTGTTTTACTTGGTTTAGGCTTAGAAGCCAATGTATTGATAAGAGGTCACCTTCAAAAATTATCCTTTTTACCTTGACTTTTAGTCAGTTTTCTTAAAAAAAGTTACTTTATTCAGCCCATTTAGAAGCACAGGGCTTAACACTACTGCCTGGGTATTGCTTTTCTTCTCCCTACATCTTTTGGGGAAAAATTTTGTTAAAAGTCTTCATTAATAAAACTCCATCATAATTCCCCTTACTATTGCTGAAAGATTATAGCCACCACTTCACAACATTACACCTCCCTGGGAGATGCAGAAAACACAGATAATGTTTGTTTTTGCAAATCTCTAATTGAAGGGTTGAGAGAGGGAGGGATTTGGAGAGGGAGGAACTTGTAGACAGATTAGACTGCTGGGGATTTCTCCTGTTAGATCATAACTGTTTGTGTTATATACCCAGTTGAAAATTGAGCTTGCTGGGTTGTTTTCTCCACACTGCAGGGTCAAGGAGAAACGAAATGACTCTAGTGGGGAAACATTTCATAAACATTTACATTTATTTATGGGTTCTTGGTGGTAACTTTAAATAAAGTTAGTACATGGAATTCCATTTCCTCAACAAAGAGCTCAGAAAGCAGTTTGGTGTCTTGTGCTTTGAACTTTTTTTTTTTTTTCCTTGTAATAATTCTGAAGTGCAATTACAGATCACTTAAAAACATACCTGTGGGTTGCTACTGTTGCTGCTAAGTCACTTCAGTCGTGTCCAACTCTGTGCGACCCCATAGACAGCAGCCCACCAGGCTCCCCTGTCCTGTCCCTGGGATTCTCCAGGCAAGAACACTGGAGTAGGTTAGCATCTCTAAAACAAAATAAGCATGCAAGAGAAAGTGCCTTGAAAGGGAGTTTTCTGCTGTTATCTAGGAAACTTGTGCTGAGGAGTGTAAGAAGTTTAATTCCTGTTAAAATTATTTTAAAATTCAATAAGTAGAAAAAAGAGTATTTCCTTAGAAGAGTACATCTCTTTTGTTTTTTGGTTTTTTTTATCCCCAAACAATTGAGTCAATATCACTCTAAATCTCTAAGAAGCTTGGGGTATTTTTGAAGGCAGATCCCTAATGACCTGAAGGTTACCAGCCATATGCTTCCTTTTTATCTTCCAGCATCCAGCCCCATCTCCCTGATCTTATGCTACAGACTCACAGCCCACCCAGGGTAGGCCCGATAAGCGGTCATAGAGTGGTTTCAGAGGGTTGTCAGGTGGATTGTGCTATGCTAAGTGAAGTGTGCAGGAAAAGCAGGGAGAAAAAGAAAAACGGGAATTATATGCCAGTTCCTCAACATTTGGTAGGCTGACAGCCTCCCAAGGCAACAGAGGGGAAGGTGGCCCCAAATGAGGGTCTCAGGTGAGCCCTCTCTTGATGTCACTCCTCTCAGGGATCTGACCCCAGCCTGGCGGTGTGAAAAGCCAAATGAATGTATGTGTGGCTTCCTGACCACCTCCCTCTTCCTCATTCACGTTAACCATGATAATCCCACCACTGGTAATGATGGAGCACCTTAGTTGTTTCTGGGCCCTGCACCTCCGTGCCCTGACCCTCTGAGCACTAACCTGAAAACAAAGAGGCAACCACCCAGAGTCAGGAGGCAGGCTCCTTGTCCCCTGCACGCAACTCTAACCTAAACCTCTTTGCACTGGGCTGCCCAAGAAGCGACGTATTCATCAATGAGGGTGAGTAACGCGGAAATTTAATGAACCACTTTCTTGCCCACATTTATCTCTAAATATCTCTACAGATATAAGAACAAATCACGACATGATATAATTGCATGATGGTGATAAAATTAATTTATGGAGTTATCAAGCAAAAGAAAAAAGGAAATCACTCATGCAATAATTTTAGTGTGAATAAATTATATGAAAAAAGACCATCTACAAAGGTGTTCTCATCTACTAGGGGAAAATGACTTTGCTTTCTATATATTATGAGTCTTTTCTCCTCTTTTACATATAGAAATCAAATAAAATAAACACCATTTGGTTATAGAACTCTGAGGCTGCCGATTTAATTTCTAATTGGGCCCCCTCCCCCAAAATAACACATCATGAGCCTTAAAATGCAATACCTTCCTCTGACTCTAAGTTAAAGGTAAAAATAACATTTCACTCCTTAAAGCTTTAAATTCCATCTCGTTTCTAATCAGCTGTCTGGAGTGACTATACAAGGTTACATGGACCTGACTGATTTATGAATATAATTTTTGTTTTAATTGAAACAGCAACATTTAGGTTCCACCTTAACAGTGCACCTTAAAAGATTATCTCGGTTATTTCACAGGCACCGAGCCGGCACTAATAGTCCAAGGCAGATATTGAAAAGCAGCACAGGGCCAGGCAGATCTATTAGAAATTCCCATCCACGCGCCTCATACATATTGATTTCTGACACCAAGCAGCAGTGAAAGCCCCCGTGGGAATAATATATTTAGCAGGGTTCGCTGCGAGGAGGTCACAGAGTGCATACAGATTAGCTTCAGAGGACCAAGGCACTGGTGTTGGAGCCAAATGCTAGATTTTATATCATTTTAATCTGAACTTTTATAATCCTTTTAGTTCTTCTTTCTCTGGATGGCAGAGAGAAGGCTCCTTCACATGTATCATGCATCTTTTTCTTTATTCCTCCTATAAATGTGCAAATGCCGTTGTAATGGGGAGGAATGTTCCTTAGCATAAGCAGCAGAGCCCCGACCAGATTTGCTTTTATAAACGGTGGTCAATTCAGATGAAGACATCTTTATTTAAAGATTTCTTTCCATGGGGGAGGGAAAAATCACAAATCCGTATCTCCAGTTTAAAGATTGAAGCCTAAGACCTGCTCTTACTAAAAGAACCATTCCTCCCCTCCCCCGCCTCTGATGCTAGGCTCATTGAGCAAAAGTTGCCTTTATACTGTTACATCTGTGAAAACAAAAATCTAAACATTTTTTTAATTACCTTTCTGATGAGTAGGGTATGCCTGCTCATTATGCAAAGAAGTGTTGTGACTGTATCAGATAAAGGTGTCAGAGGAGAGTCAAACAGGCATTTTGGAGACTGGAGAGATGCCAGCAGTGAGAAGGGAAAGGTTAAAGTGGACACACTTTGACAGAAGGGTGAAATACATTCAGACAACAAAGGGAAATAGGAGGTTTCCCTCAACAGACACAAAGGCTTATTGTCTTCCTCTAGACTGCATTTAAATTTTAGGTGTTCTATGAAAAGTTCCCATGATTACCAATAATCAGAAACAATGAGTACATCTTTTGAATCCCACTTATTTTCTCTGCCATTGACAAACATGAAAGACTGGGGAAAAGGAAAACAGTGTAGGGATAAGCAAATAAGACATATCTTTGAAAATATAACAATAATTATAAGGAAAAGGTGAATTTGAGTTTTATTTTATTAAGTTTTTTTTTTATTTATAACAAACAGATATATGGCGGATTCATGTCAATGTATGGCAAAACCAATACAATATTGTAAAGTAATTAACCTCCAATTAAAATAAATAAATTAAAAAAAAAAGAGTTTAACAGGAAAACAGTTAACCAGGATGGGGAAAAAAAAAAGATTTGTTTTACCAATAAGGAATAATTAAAGTATCCAATTAATACCTGGAATTTTGCCTGTCCAGTTATCTAACTAAAATATGTCAGGCATTCAGATTCGTTTTTCAGGACTGTCTCAAAGGTATTATGTGAACTTTTATTTTCTAATATGTTCAAGCTAAGCACAGACCAATAAAAGAGAGCCAGTAAGTTTGGAAAAGAAGAAACAAGGGAAATAAAAATCTCAAACAAAATTTTTTAAAATGAACATATGCTTAGGATGAATGCCCTTGTCAGAAATGCTTGGCCAAGGTGCTGCCTAAAATCCATATTTAAATCACACAATGAGGTAGTCAAAAACGTTTAACTTTATATTTGGCTTTTTTATGGAATTATAAGGGTTCTAAAAGTTAGAAAAGACCCAGAGTTCTCAGCAACTAGAGAAATGACAGGATTAAGAATACTGGATGCTGAATAATCTGAGAGCCTCTCAGTCAGATTATTCTGGTCTGAAGAGATGATACCAAAACACTCAGATTAAAGGAAACAGATGCAGAAAATCAGAAGCAACTGGATCACCTAAGCCAGTTGACCAAACAAGAGGGATGGAACTCTGTAGAAGTTAGAAGTTCCTTCCATTAGGAAAGGACAGTGTGTGTGTACATGTCTATGTTCACTCTTGTGTACTTGGTAAATTGCAGTATAACAAAACAGAATATTTGGTATAATCAGTCGTGTTTGCAGGCACATGGTGATCCATTTGAGAGTCCAAGGTAGACTTTGACCCAAGACAGGATCATGTCTAGTCTCCCTCTTCCATAGTGGAAGTGAGTGAAAGTCGCTTAGTCGTGTCTGACTCTTTGTGACCCCATGGACTATACAGTCCATGGAATTCTCCAGGCCAGAATACTGGACTGAGTAGCCTTTCCCTTCTACAGAGGATCTTCCCAATCCAGGGATCGAACCCAGGTCTCCCACATTGCAGGCAGATTCTTTACCAGCTGAACCCTCCCTTATTTGGGATATTTTTGTATATTGTACTGACTTCTATAATAAATGACTGTCAGGGTCTATAATAGCTGAGAGAGATGCCTTCTGGTTAAAAAAGGAGGAGTGGGCAATCTTGAACCTGGAGGAGCCTGGGATAAGTGTGGAGTCAGCAAGGACACACTCAGGATTGGGTGCAATCTATCAAGAATGCTAGAGAACCTTGTGGAAACAAACTCCTTTATCACAGCACCAGGTAAAATCCTTGTGCAACATATGGCAAGGAGACCTTGAATATAATATCACCCATCTTTCCCAGTTGTCAGCACATTTCTTAACTTCCTTGTACCTAGATGTCAGTCAAAAAATATTAGATGACTTGAATAAATTATATTAGACAAAAATTATACCTGGGGGACAGAGACCAAAAAATAATTGGCAAAAAGCAAAAAGACAACAAAACAACAGATAGCGAGTCATTCATCTAGCAGTTCTGTCTTTAAGGTGTCCGACATCCTTCTTGACTGCTTCTTTCTGAACTGACTGTGGATCTGTGCTAGGTAGACAGTCTGAGACTGATGAAGCTGTTCATTTTTGCCTGAAGGGGGAGGGGCATATTGTCCCTCTAAGAAACAAGCTCCTGTTAGTACAGGGCAGGGTTAGTACAAGTATTGATAGCTGATCTCCTGAATCTGACTGGAGTTCCACTGCCCAGGTGTCAGTTCACAATTTACATTCCATTTTTCACCCTGAGCCCACACTCCAGAGCGCTCTGTCATAGAATCCCGCCTGGCACCAATACTGCTAGCTCTCTGTCCTGATGAAAGTTTAAAAATTGAATGTTACATTTCTTCCACTTGCACCTCTGAGCTTGTTTTAGTAGATGAATGGGGGATGTTACCTATTAAATGGCTAGTAACAACAGAAGAAGCACCTAAGAGAACTAAAACTAGGAACCTTTATGTATCCTCCCCTCTACCAGATAAGTAACACATCCTCCTATTTTAAAGCCATTATTATGTTGCATTTATTTTTCTTAACATGTTGATGAAACTCCCCAGCAGGGGAGGGGCCAACCGCAATAGCAGGTGTTAGGAAGCTGGCTTGGTTTCCTATCAGCATTTAACCCCCCAGTCAGACCAGAGGCTTCATCCTACTGGCCATCATTTACAGTGCCTGCTTGGTAACTCAGAAGTTATCCTTGGGCTTATGACAGCAGAATGCAGGTGTTTGCAAAGCATTTTCCCATGGGAAGAAAATTCAGGGTTTTTATTCACTGAATATACTATATAATCTTGGAAATCCTGAAGAAACCTGTACCTTAATTTTAATTATTTATATGAAATCTTCGCCTCAGTCAAAAGAAGCTGGGTGGTGGAATCTTTTTGGATTTTTTGAAAACGTAATACTTGATTTCTACATAGTTAAGGAAGTGTAAAAATAAACTAGAAATTAAGTGGTGAAATTATTCCTGAAATTAATTTGGGCTCTCAGCCTTCCTTAGCGGGGTTACATATTTCTTTTATCTCCACGAAGAGCTTAAAAATAATGGGCAATGTGTGTGAGGAAATAAAATGTGAAGGCATTATAAACCGAGAGCATAAACTATGTGTGTGTGGTCTACAATTCCAAATTCTGACAATGTCCACAGTGTAAGAGTAAGATGCAGAGAGAATATACAGATGCCTTTGTGAGCAGGAAACAGGGGGAAAAGTCCCTTTTAGTTGGGGGCAAAAATATGCATTTACTTTCAGTCGAAGTAGACACTTAAATCCCTGCTGAGCGCTGGGGAAGGGTTGGATGAGCTGTCTAGAAAGCATTTTCTCTCTCTTTATAATGTTAGAAATCCTTGGACTGCATTGTGCATTGCAATGCAAGGATTCTGCCGTGTAAGAGCACATGAGGGCATTGAGGAAGGCTTAATGCGTTCTCATTAGAGGAGGACGGGAGGGGGAGGGGAGGCGCCTTGGGGGACGGAGCCGAACTCGACCACTCTGGGAAGCCTTACAATTTTGTGCGTTCTCACTTCAACTCCCTCAATCCCCTAGCTTTACATAGCTCTTTCACAGACGGTTCAGTAAAATTCCTCCCAAGCCTCATGTAAAGAGAGCAGTGTTGTATATCGTTGCTTACAGTTTAACAGTTTGTTTGCTTGGGCCTTTTAAGTATTTTTTTCCCTTCCCGGGCTGCCTCCACAAACCTTTTTCACATTCACTTCTAATCAGAGGAAAACTGGAAAGGAAAAGAGGGCCATCTGATCAATGAAAGAAAATCTAGATGCTTTTATAGCGTTATTAAGCTCCGCAGAGCCGCCAGTAAGCAAAGTCCAGAAGGCGCCGGAAAGCGGGTTTTATAATTGGGATTTTTCATAGCTGGTTTGATAGCTGTAATCTTCCAGACTAATTTGCTTCACTTTTTCTTTTTTTCTTTCCAGTTTGCTTCTTTTCTAGGAAAAATCAAAAATAGGCTCTTTTCAAGAACATTTTTTGTTTGGGGATTTTTAACTTGGAAAGAGGACCATGTGGGAAGGCTGCTCATGAAGAGCAATTCATCTTTTGATGAAGCCTCCCTCAGCCAAGCAACCGAGGGAGGATAAGGTCCCTCAGGTATAAAGTGTTGAAAATAGCTGGTGACCCCTTGTGTTCATTAGCTATGGTGCCTCCTAGAGGGACCATTGGAATTTTGTGTTGGGTACAGACACAGGGCTAGTCTACTCTTGATATCAAGATATCCTAAGGTAGATTAATAACCCGGGAGGCTGGGGGAGTGTGAAGTTCACTCTAGCTATTTCAGTTTTGAAATATCAAATTACTCTAAAAATTTTCTACTTGGAAATAATTATAGAAATACAGATAGTATGTATTCTCACAGAGAAAGCCACCAGACTAACTAGACTGCCCTTTGTGATTCTAGTGAAAGTGGAGTCTTTGGATCTGACCTGGATATTTTGTTTTGATGAGTTTCCAAAGTATGGTCTCCCAAGATTCACATTTATTGTTCTTGCCTCTACTGAAAAAGTGAATAGTTTCCAGCATTTATTTATTTTAAAAAGATCTGGCAAATCTGTCAGTCAACCAGTAAGTATTTGAAGCTCAACATTCTGAGATTTTCTTCTTGCAATCTTCTAGTTTGGGGAAATCAGCTAAGAACTGTTTGAATTTTTTTCTGGAGTGAGGGTGGAGGGAAGAGGGGTGGCAACTGAGTCCCAGCCGTGGCTCAGCTGGTAAAGAATCTGCCTGCAATGCTGCGTACCGGGGCTCGACTTGCTGCGTGGGGAATATCCCTTGGAGGAGGGAAAGGCTATCCACTCCAGTATTCCTGGGCTTCCCTTGTGGCTCAGCTGGCATAGAATCCCCCTGCAATGTGGATTCGCATCACACCTGGGTTCGATCCCTGAGTTGGGAAGATCCCCTGGAGAAGGGAAAGGCTACCCACTCCAGTATTCTGGCCTGGAGAATTCCGTGGACTATATAGTCCACGGGATCACAAAAAAGTCAGACATGACTGAGTGACATTCACTTTCACTGCAAGAGAGAGTAGTGAAAATTTTCAGACAAAATTCTATCCTTATTAATATAATTGGACACCTGTGCAATGAGGGGGTTATGGATTGGGGAAGAATACAAGCATGTGGTAATACAAAGTCGAAATGATCGCCAAGGCTACTGGCTACTGACCAATAGAAACATAATTTCTAAGCTTTCTGAAGGATGACTATTTGTGTATCTTATTATCAAAATAGCTAAATACTGGACTTAGATGGGGAAGCTAAGTTAGTACCCCATTTACATAACTGCAGTTTCACCAAAACCATGCTACATAGACGGTTGCCATTCAACTGAAATTAGAATGACATTACTATTATGTTTTGTATATGTCTTTTGAGTTTTTATAATTGCATGTTGTTATGTGTTAAATATGTTAAACAAAAACATGTTGAATATTTGAATAGGATGGATTTTATAGTTTTGGCCAAAATACAATGTTGATTAATTTTTATGTATTTTCTCTTAGAGATATTGTTAAATTGAATATAAAAAATTAAAAATTAAATTCATTTTTCTCCTCATTCTAACCTTGTTTCCCAAATTATAACCTGTGCTGTGTGTGCTAAGGCACTTCAGTTGTGTCCAGCTCTTTGCATGTTGAACTGTAGCAGTCCAGGCTTCTTGGTCCATGGGATTTTCCAGACAAGATTATTGGAGTGGATTGCCATGTCCTCCTCCAGGGGATCTTCCCGACCCAGGGATCAAACCCATGTCTCTTAAGTCTCCTGCATTGGCAGGCGGGCTCTTTACCACTAGTCCCACCTGGGAATTCTAATTCTCATTTGAAGTTGAGCAATTATTTTTATTCCCATATTTTCAGAGAAGGTATCAAACATGGCAAAACACTTTATCCAGTTAATTGAAATCAAGCCCAAAATAAATCACAATGTAGCAATTCCTGTTATATTAAACAAAATATTAGATTAAAAAGTTTAAGGCAAATAAATAAATGACTAACATATATTTCTCTTTATTTTGAAATTTTCAGTGCTGGCTATGAAT
The DNA here is from genome assembly GCF_019320065.1 of Cervus canadensis. Classification (NCBI taxonomy): domain Eukaryota; kingdom Metazoa; phylum Chordata; class Mammalia; order Artiodactyla; family Cervidae; genus Cervus; species Cervus canadensis. The sequence goes on along the minus strand of NC_057404.1, from coordinate 42,836,962 downwards.
TTATTAACCATTGATTTAATGTAAAAAGAGAGGTGTTGACTTTTGTTTCTTTATGATGATAATACTAATAATAGTTAACATAGATTGAGTACCAGGTTCTATGGTAAGAGTTTTACATATGTGATTCTATTTAGTCTATACATGGTGCTATGTGGTAGTACTATAAACTATGCTAATTTTAAATTTGAGGAAACTGTGGCATAACTAGATTAGATAATTTACCCAAGTTTATGAAGTTCATAATTAAAGATATCAGGATTGAAAACAGTTCCATTTGACTTCAAAGTTTTGTGTATTATGTTATATTAATTCTCTAAAGATTAGAAAATATCATGAATCATCCATTTTATGCTGGCCATTAGAGTAACTTTTCCTCAGAAGGTAAACAGAATTTTATCATTGGTTGAATGGAAGCTTTTAGCTAATCTTTCCTCTTGGATAATCCATTCATTTATTTGTTCAAAAAGTATGGAGCACTGATGGTCTGGGTAATGTCATATTGCTTTAGGTATTGGCATGCCTCAAATCTAAATGAGCAGCATGAAAAGTGTCTGCCTTTATTGTATTAATATTCTACAGGAGAAATATTTATCTCCATGGGAGATAAGTAATTATAAAAGTGAACAAATTTTTAAAAAAGTGTGTGTCAGAGAATGATAAATAGTTTGAAGACAATCAAACAAGATGACATCACAAAAGGTTTGAAAGGATTTATCTTCTTAGGGTGAGTTCTCTGAGCAAAGGAAGAGTTCTCTGAGCAAAGACCTTAGAGGTACAATCTAAACGACGAGGAGCCAATCACCAAAGAGTCTGGTGAACTAGAATCTTGAGTTGTAAAGGCCGAGTTTTGTTTATCCTGGAAGCTTCAGCTTGGTATGAGTTTACTATCTTGTACACCATGGGAGTAACTGCATTTTTCTTAAGAGCCATGGGAAACCTCTAAAGGATTTCATGTAGGGTAATGCGTGATTTGTATTATTATTATTACTTGAGGAAGCTTTCTCTATTACTGTGTGGAAATGGATTTTGAGGAGCAAAAAGAGGGCGTCGACACCAAGAAATGAAAGCTCTTCAGACTTTGTTCTCTTCAACATGCATATGTCAAATTACATACTATTTATAATGTTATGTCATAATGTTATGTTATGGTATCTTCTATTATAGTCACAAGTTGTGTCCAGTGGAATTCTGTGAGACAGGATAGCATAGTTGCTAAGGTCACAGAATCCTGAAGCCAAACAAACGGGGAGTAGAATCTTAACTCAACACTTTATAGCAGTGTGATCTTGGGACTTTTACTAACCTCTCTAAGCCACTGCTGCTGCTGCTGCTGCTGCTAAGTCGCTTCGGTCGTGTCTGACTCTGTGTGACCCCATAGACGGCAGCCCACCAGGCTCCTCCGTCCTGGGATTCTCCAGGCAAGAACACTGGAGTGGGTTGCCATTTCCTTCTCCAATGCATGAAAGTGAAAAGTGAAAGTGAAGTCACTCAGTCGTGTCTGACTCTAAGTGACCCCATGGACTGCAGCCTGTCAGGCTCCTCCATCCATGGGATTTTCCAGGCAAGAGTACTGGAGTGGGGTGCCATTGCCTTCTCCGCTCTAAGCCACAGTTTCTTCGTATGTAAAATCAGGATAACTAGAGACTCCATTGACCCCACCTCACTGGGTTGTTATGAGGTATAAATAAATTTGTAAAAAGCAGAACAGTTCTTGGAACCTTGTAAATACTATAAAAATGTTTGTTAACTAACATTAATTAAATACAATAAAATGTGTGCTCTTTGAGAGATCAGAGAGGTGGGTTTCTGTCCTGGCTCCTCTGAATTTTACCTTTTATTGAGCTCTCTGATTATACATGGCTTTCTTCTGAGTGTACCATGCTGATCTGTTCTTGGATGTTCTTTGTTATTTCAGGGCCCACATTCCTATCCCTTAGCAGATGCATTTGTTTACGGGTCCCGTTAAACACCCAGTTTTTATTGGAGGCATTACCATGGAAGCTTTCCTTCCTTCCAATGTTCCCCATGGAATTCTGGCTGCCAGCTTCCTTCATTACCCAGGGATGGCTGTGTGACCTCCCAGCCGTGGTCCTGGGCACAGACTGACTCCTCAGCCAGCCTCAATGCTCTGCTGCCCTTGCCTTCTGTTCTGTTAGTGGGGAGAGTTACCTCTCTGAGCAGGCAGGTCTGGTCTAAATAAATTGCTCTTGGCAGGAACTGTTTAAAGCCTACTGTTACCTAGGAGAGAGTCTCTGACTTTTTCAAGTCATGACTTTATGGAAATGATCATTTATTATAGAGTATTGTGAGAAAATGGGCACAGCAGTTCAAGGTCTGAGGTGATCCATGCTGGGATCTGGCTAACTTGGGTTTCTCTCATCACCTGGAGGCTGAAAAGATCACAGATACAATCTAGTCACAGCTCACCAGTAAATCACAGCACAAGCTGGGGAGAATTCTGACCTATAGGATAAAATTCACATCCTCTGGCATTTGATCTGTCTACCTTTCCAGGTTAATTCCTAACTGTTCACCCTTCACTTGCGTGCTAAGTCACTTCAGTTGTGTCCAACTTTTTGCGACGCTATGGACTGTAGCCCGCCTGGCTCCTCTATCTGTGGGATTTTCCAGGCAAGGATACTAGAGTGGGTTGTCATGCCCTTCTCCAGAGGATCTTCCCAACCCAGGGATCAAACCGGAGTCTCTTATGTCTCCTGCATTGGCAGGTGGGTTCTTTACCTCTAGCGCCACCTGGGAAGCCCGTTGTTCACTTTTTAAACATTTAAAATCCTATCATTTTAACTACCTCTGGGCCTTTGTTCTTTTGAATTTCCTTTACTGGAATGCCCACCGCTCCCCTTCCTTTTGAGTTGACCCTTAGCATCTTTATGTCTTTGTTCAAGTGCCACGATTTCCAGGAAGTACCATGAAAGTCTTTTCACTCCCACATAATCAAGCTGGTCAGTTGCCTTTATTTTATACTTTCTACTACCCTGTTCATTCATTTGTCATATCTCTTAACACACCATCTTCGAATGACTAAACCCCTTAGTAAGCAAATCTTATTCATGAGTGAGGGAATCTTTTGAATCTCTTGAAAAATTAACACAGTAATTAGTGAACAGTGAGTGCTCAAATTGTATCTGCTGAATGGAAACTTGGATGCCCCAACCCTTTTTAGATTTACTAATTATCTTCCCCAGTGATAGAGAGCAGAGAGTTTCCATTAAACCACTCCTTGTCCACATAGGCTAATCTTATGCTTTTTGTTATTTTACAGGTGAAAAAGCAGAGAGGTTAATGATGTACCTCAGGTCATGTGGAACAGGCAGAATGGGGGCATGGACCCAAGAAATTACACACACAAATCTAGCAAGCTGAGATCCCTGTAGCTCAGATAGTAAAGAATCTGCCTGCAATGTAGGAGATCTGGGTTCAATGCCTGGATCAGAAAGATCCTCTGGAGAAAGGAATGGCAACCCACTTCAGTATTCTTGCCTGGAGAATCCCATGGACAGAGGACCCTGGTGGGCTACAATACATGGGGTCACAAAGAGTCAGACACAACTCAATGACTAGCTCTACTACACTACACATAAATGCAAAAGTTATGAAGCTATCTTTTCAAATTATATTAAAGCACCTTTTGTATTGGGCTTCCCAGGTGGCTCAGTAGTAAAAGGATCTGCTGTCAATTCAGGAGATGCAGGTTCAATCCCTGGGTTGGGAAGATACCCTGGAGAAGGAAATGGCAACTTAATCCTGTATTCTTGCCTGGGAAATCCCATGGACAAAGGAGACTGGCAAGCTATGGTCGATGGGGTCGTAAAAGAGGCGGACATGATTTAGTGACATAAAAACAACAACAAGCTTTTATATTGGGCAATGAAAGGAAACAAAGAAATAATATTAATAGGTATTTTAATATATTTTGCCAATTGTCTGTTATTTCACTTTTGACATACGAATTAATGTATCTTTAATAATTATTTTAAAGGTAATTGTCCTTTAGATAGTTTATAACTGGATTTGGATAATATTTAATTATTGGGAGATACTTTTGGAATTTTATTAATAATAATTTTTACTTTAAAAATTCACAATCTCAATAATTTTAAGAATCTTTCCCTGTTATTAGAAATATGTGGAAATTGATTTATTTAAATTTATATTTTTAATTAAACTTTTTATTTTATATTGGAGTATAGCCAGTTAACAGTGTTGTGACAATTTCAGGTGGACAGAAAAGGACCTGAGCCACATATGTACTTGTATCCATTCTCCCCCAAAATCCCCTCCCATCCAAGCTGCCACATAACATCGAGCAGAGTCCCTGTCCTATACAGTAGGTCCTTGTTAGTATCCATTTTAAATGTAGCAGAGTGTATCTGTCCACCTCAAACTCCCTAAAGAATATCTAAAATAAAACAGTAGTTAGTAACTTTGCTTTTTAAAGGTTGTTTCTGAATATCTTAGTCAAGACATATTCTGTTTAATTTTATAGCTTAGTGAATCACTGGCCAAGATTTTTCTCATCCTTTCTTTTTCTCAAACATATTCTTATTACTAAGATGATGATTATTGTCTTTGCTGACAATAACTTTATATTTGAAGCCCAAATTTGAAACTTTTGTAGAATTAACTTTTTTGACTTATAAAATGCTTGATGGATATTTAGGATTTAGAAAGCAATAGTGGTATCAGTGGGATTTATAATTGGCTTGAAAATAAATTTCACTCAAATGAAAATTAAAAAATTATATATCATTAGTTTTGGTTTATTTCTTGGTCCAAAACAAATGTAACTTGCTGTTTTAAAAGTATCTGTATGCAAATGTATCAAAAATATTTTAAATTTTAAAGTAAACATTATTCTGCTTTAAGTAATAAGAAGGGGTAGCTCAGCTTGTAAGGAATCTGCCTGCAATGCAGGAGACCCTGGTTCGAATTCTGGGTCGGGAAGTTCCCCTGGAGAATGGATAGGCTACCCACTCCAGCATTCTTGCCTGGAGAATTCCCATGGACAGAGGAGCCTGGCAGGCTACAGTTCATGGGGTCACAAAAATCAGACACAACTAGGCAACTAAACACACACACACCTTTATATGCTTTTGACTTATTCCTCTGTCAAATATATTATTGTGGGATAAATATAATCTTTTTCATGCTGTATGTTTTGCTCTTTGAGGTCTGTGTTGATAAGATAAAATCACAAAATATAGATAGAATCATTTCAAATAATTTCAGTTTGTTAGAAAAATTTTTCAAAATAATTGGAGACATGTTTGTTTTTACCCATCTTATTTTTCTTCACTTACATTTTTGAATTAAAAATAACCACAAGATTTTAAAAAATTAACCTCTTTGGAGAGTATATCAGATTAGAAATTAATGCATTTGATATTCCTTGAACAAAGACATCAAAATGACTTGGATTCATGTGAATATGCATCAAGAAAAGATGAACTCAAATGATTTGATGAGTAATTCTCTAATTATCAGTATCGCTTTCCCTGTGAATAACCATGTAGTACATTGTTCATTTATTTATTTAAAAAAATAAAGCAAATGTAGCCATAAATACATAAACATTTGCTTTAATCTTCTTTATTTGCTTGTAAATAAGTTACCTTCTATCTTTCACACTCTATGAAACACTCAGAAAACTCTATCAGCTTAACTTGAAAATCTATCTAGAATACTAACCACTTACACCATTTCCACTGCTACCATCCTAAATTAACTCACTCTCATTTGTAGCTTGGACTATTGCAATAGCCCCTAAATGCTCTCTCTACATCGCATGTGTTTTTCCTTGCCTATGGACATGTCTGCTTGGCACCCAGAATAATCCTTTCAAAACAGATTCAGTTCCTGTTATTCATGTTTCCCTTCCCAGTAACCCCGTCTTGCTTGGAGTAAAATCAGAATGCTTCCAATGGCCTAGAAGGTCCTGAGTGATTTATTCATTACCTAATACCTGCCTGAACTCATCTTCCCTCATTTTCCCCTTGCTCACCATCTTATAGTCATTCTGGATTCCTCATTCTTTCCACATCATGCCAAGTACATTTCAACCTTGTGGTTTTCTTTTTGCATATACTCTTCCCTTAGATAAATGGCCATCTTCTCACCTTCTTCCAGCTTTTGTCCAAATGTCTCATTTTCAGTGAGGCTTTTATTGAATACCTTACTTAATTTGAAAAATATTCCCACCCCAACTAGGAGTTCTTGTTCTTCTTCCTTCCAGGCTGTATTTTGTTGTATGGCACCTCTGATATTCTTAACTGCAGTGTTTGCTTTGCTTATTTATTTTGCTTATTGTCTGTCTTCCATCATAGAATGCAAATGTTATGGAGACAAAGCTTTTGATGTGTTTTATATTTGTCTGGAACAAAATAAATGCTTAACACATATTTGTTGAATAAATGGATGGATGAGTCAATGTAAAAGAGAAGAAGCCTTCAGAAAATGAAAATGCTTGAATAGGACTTGATGATGTTTGTTGAGCGAGTGAGTTTAATGAAAATTCTTTTGAAAGAATGCTTTGTGGTAACCCTTCTTTGAGTGGTTTCAATATAATTCTTAAATAATAATTATTTTTAAATGATTTTTTGAAATGAAAGTTTGTTTATTACCAGTCTTCAGCTTGAATCAGGTTATATCAAAAAGATGGAAATATGATTAATAACACCTGAAATCCGTTTTCAATGAAAATTGAAGTGTGGGGTTCTGATTCCCCAATATGCTGCTGGAATTTGCTTTTTCTTGGATCTAGGGAAAAAAGAAACCGGCACACTTGCCTCCCTGCTGCTGTCATGTTCAGTGTGCTCACTTCACAAGCTCCTGCGGATGAAAGTGTAATTGTGTGGAAGGTGAATTGATTGCAATTAACCTCAGGACTTACCCTCAGGCTGGGATATTCTACCTCCTTTTCTAGGAATGTGCCACCAGTGCTGTAATACATGGCTGATGAATACATATATCATACAGGGAAACACATATATTATGGGATAAAGTACATAAATCATGTAGAAAAACATGCATTATACTGAGATGATCAAATTATAAATGAAGCACATAAATCATAAGATTACACTGTTGAGTTGTATCAGGAAACATAAATTATATAGTGAAACCCAGGGTCACTAGAGAGTTCACTGAATAATGAAATGAGCTCCTATAACTTAAGGAAAAGTGAAGTAACTCAGTGAAAAACCCATTGTGCATTACGTTGAATATTCCATTTAATTCAATATTACTTCCTACTTCTCTTGTACCCAAGGAATCAACATTGTACAGTATGAGAAAGGGGAATAAACAAGCAACAAATGCAAGATTGAATGATGATGTGCTGTAAGTACACTCAAAAATATAAACTTTCAAATATAACAAACATTTATAGCCAAGTTTTAAGTCAAAGTTGGAAAGAATGGTGGTTCCAAAGTCAGCTACAAATAGCAGAAGGACAATGTCTCATTCTAAAATGAAGAGTATCTTGAGTCTCAAGAAGATCCTAAAGAGAAAGAAGAGATGAAATTAAGATTGGCTTACTCTTAATGTAGATAGGCAATTGAAGTTTAGATTGATTCACTGAATTAAATAATGAAGAACAAAAGCACTTATATTATATTATCCATATAGAAAGACTTTGCTTGCCTTCCTTTGGGAATCATTTTTCACGTTTGACTTTGTTTTCCCCCTTTACTTCTCTGTACCTTTGTTCACACGTGTATTCACAGGATGAAAGAGAAGCAAGATGGAAAAGAGAATTCTTTAACTTAGTTTTGCTCTTTAAAAGAAAGTCGAGAGCTGGTAGAGACCATTCTGCAAGGCTTTAAGAGAAGCTCAGGCTAGGACTGACTTTCACACACAATACAGGACAATGATACAAATCGGACTGATCTTGCAAAGTTTCTCAGCGCAACGTTCATCTGTGTGAATTATGTTCTCACTAAAGCAAAGGGCTGGAATTCACATCCATTCCCAGCTCTGGTGAGTTAGGGTTATGGTCAAAGCTCAGTGTACTGAGGGATTCCTTAGTCATAAACAAAGTGTTTGACCCACTCTGTTCCTCAGGGCCATAGAGAGCCAGACTGAACTGAATTTATACAGTGGGAATTGATAGTTTATTGCTGACCCTGGAGGGGCAGGGGCACTGACTCACATCCTATTTCTGGCTTTTCTTGGCATTTGTTACTGCAGATAAAGGTAGATTGTGTCAAGATGTGTTGCTGGTCCTGGAATACAATTGTGTCAAAATGCAAGTGCTAAATTTTATCTGAAGGGAAGCCATAAATTGGCACCCCAAACACGCTCTGCCTTCCCTAAACATCATATTTCAATTTCTCACTGTTACTCATGTTGAGTGCTGGTTACCACACCAGTAAGGATGTTAAAAGGTAAACATTCTGTTAATTGTGTATAAGTAATTGTAGGAGAAACGGTAGCACTAAAGACACGCAGAACTCCTTTGTTTTGAACAGCAAGTGATATAACAAAATATTAATTATAATCATAAAGGGTTAATCCAGAAAAATGTTGAGTGTGTTATTTGTAAATTCAGCTTTGGCCTGCTAACCAAAGCTGGTTTGTCCCTAAAACATTCATAAATGGTTAAATCTGCTTGATATAAGGATAATCATTTTACTCTATGATCTATGTGTTTCATTAGTTGAGGTACACATTTTGCTATAATAAATGTGCTTCAGTAAATGATCTATGCATTTCTTTCTGAAATGTATGTGTTTCACTAGGAAAGGTATGTGTTCATCAACTATGAATAATGTTCCTAACAGCTCCACATTATATTACTTGGCTGGTATCAGCACGGCATTTCACATCCATTCCCTCATGACCATGAGCACTGCATCCGCAAAAAGACACACATCAGCCCTTGTCACTCTCAGATGTTGATGCACGTGTGCGTGAACTCTACAGGCTTGGGAAACACAAATGGGGGAGTGGGGGGGGAGGGGTCATTTTGTAGGTGAATATGTTTGTTAAATGAACAGGAAACAAGGGATTTTTCTAGTCCTGCCCTTTTACAACCCAGAGGAAGGAAAAAACAATATAGCAAAATGCAGTTGAGATTTTACTGTTTCTCATAGGCAGACTTCCTTCCATTTACTTTCAATTAAACACCACTTGGGTAAAGGATGAAATTATATAATTCCAAGTTAAACATTAAAAATAGTTTTATACTTAGGTGACTTATATATGAAAAGTCCACCAGTTTCCTGATTTCAGTGAATGGGCATCCAAACTGAGGCTTGATAAAGTGAAATTAATTACTTAGGAAGTTAAATAAATTCTCCTTCTATAAAAGGTGTTGTTGGTGTAGATGAGGGCTTTATGTTGTGCTTAGTCGCTCAGCTGTGCCCAACTGTTTGCAACCCCATGGACCATAGCACGCCAGGTTCCTCTGTCCATGGAGTTTTTTCAGGCAAGAATCCCGGAATGGATTGCCATTTCCTCCTCTAGGGGATCTTCCTGACCCAGGGATGAAACCCCAATCTCCTGCATTACAGATTCTTTACCTGCTGAGCCATCGGGGAAGCCCTGGGGTTTATGTTAGTTTACAATTTAAAGGGAAAAGAGAATTTTTCTTAGGTATTCCAAAGCATATAGTGAGTGAGTTTTCAGCATACTAAATTTCAAAGCATTTACCCAATTGAACTCACAACCAATTCTTTGTTGTTCCAATCTATATGGAAGCAATAACATATACATTTTTAGATTACCTATACAATCCTTTTTCACCAAGTATATGAGTTTCTTATGTCCAACTGTCAATGTTTTGAAATGTGCTTGACTCTCAGAGATTACCTTTAATTTCATAAGTGTAACCTCTCCATGACTTTTTTCATTGTGATTTAGAGCCTGTGCATAGGATATTTGTTAATATTACCATGAACAGACAGAATGAATTGTAATCTCTTCCTCATGTAAATGTGTTAATTATGACAGACTCACTTATTTTTCACAGATTAAAACTAATGCTTTGTATATGAACTTTCCATTTAAAAATCATTTTTCAATAAACACTGAACACTGTTTTACATATGACACCAAATAATTCATTATACATGTCTCCATTTAGTGACTTAATTTTCTCTCTACTTTACATCTATCATTGCAGATATTTCTTCCATTTATACCTGCCTTTTACATTTTTTATTTACTGAAATGACTGAAACTTGGGGGTTATTTTTCACTATTATGGGAATTAGGACTTTCTATAGATCTTATCAGCTGGAAAGTCATTTATCTTATATTTAAAACATTATAAGGGATAATCTACATTAACTATTGCTAAAATAATTAATTCAGTGCTTTTAGAGAATTATCCTGGAGAAGGGAATGGCAATCCACTCCAGTATTCTTGCCTGGAGAATCCCATTGAAGGAGGGGCCTGGCGGGCTACAGTCTATGGGGTCACAAAGAGTCAGACACAACTGAGCAACTAATACTTTAGAGAATTAAAATTTTCTTTAACAACAGAATGTTTTGATATTACATTCGCTCTTATTTTTTGAAGAATTATAAACATGCACATATGAAAGAGAGAGGGTTCTGGACAAAAGCAATCTTTCTGATAAAATTCAATTCAGTTTAGTCACTCAGTCCTGTCCAACTCTTTGTGACCCCATGAACCGCAGCATGCCAGACCTCCCTGTCCATCACCATCTCCCAGAGTTTACCCAAATTCATGTCCATTGAGTCAGTGATGCCATCCAACCATCTCATCCTCTGTCATCCCCTTCTCCTCCTGCCCTCAATCTTTCCCAGCATCAGGGTCTTTGCAAATGAGTCAGCCCTTCACATCAGGTGGCCAGAGTATTGGAGTTTCAGCTTCAACATCAGTTCTTTCAATGAATACCCAGGACTGATCTCCTTTAGGATGGACTGGTTGGGTCTCCTTGCAGTCCAAGGGACTCTCAAGAGTCTTCTCCAACACCATAGTTCAAAAGCATCCATTCTTCTGTGCTCAGCTTTCTTTATGGTCCAACTCTCACTTCCATACATGACTACTGGAAAAACCATAGCCTTGACTAGATGGACCTTTCTTGACAAAATAATGTCTCTGCTTTTTAATATGCTGTCTGGGTTGGTCATAACTTTCCGTCCAAGGAGCAAGAGTCTTAATTTCATGGCTGCAGTCACCATCTGCAGTGATTTTGGAGCCCCAAAAATAAAGTCAGCTACTGTTTCCCCATCAATTTGCATTGAAGTGATGGGACCAGATGCCATGATCTTAGTTTTCTGAATGTTAAGCTTTAGGCCAACTTTTTCACTCTCCTCTTTCACTTTCCTCAAGAGGCTTTTAAGTTCCTCTTCACTTTCTGCCATAAGGGTGGTGTCATCTGCATATCTGAGGTTATTGACATTTCTCCTGGCAATCTTGATTCCAGCTTCTTCTTCCTCCAGCCCAGCGTTTCTCATGATGTACTCTGCATATAAGTTAAATAAGCAGGGTGACAATATACATGTACTCCTTTTGACATACTCCTTTTCCTATTTGGAACCAGTCTGTTGTTTCATGTCCAGTTCTAACTGTTGCTTCCTGACCTGCATACAGGTTTCTCAAGAGGCAGGTCAGGTGATCTGATATTCCCATCTCCTTCAGAATTTTCCAGTTTATTGTGATCCACACTGTCAAAGACTTTGGCATAGTCAATAAATCAGAAATAGGTGTTTTTCTGGAACTCTCTTGCTTTTTTGATGATCCAGCAGATATTGGCAATTTGGTCTCTGATTCCTCTGCCTTTTCTAAAACCAGCTTGAACATCTGGAAGTTCTCGGTTCACGTAATGCTGAATCCTGGCTTGGAGAATTTTGAGCATTACTTTACTAGCATGTGCAATGCAACATTAAAAGTGGTTGGATTCAATCTATGTATGAAACTGGGTCAGCCACTAATATTTTAGGGACATCCAGAAGCCATTAAAGAAATAAAAATGTTGCTTTGTACATAGGGATCAGACATAGTCCTTTTCTTTAGTGCATGTTAGACTAAGCATTTTTTAGTGATCTTATGAATTGAGTATGAGTAATATTATAATAACTTTCTCTGATATTTTGAATATCACTAATAAATTACTTCTGGTAGCCTGTAAGTTGTTGCTTAAAAGCAGAAACAGGAAATTGCGCTAAATGTGGACATGAGTTTGAGCAAACTCCAGGAGATATTGAAGAATAGGGAAACCTGATGTGTTACAGTCCATGGGGTTGCAAAGTGTTGGACATGACTGAATGACTGAACAACAATACTTTCAGAAATTCTCACAGTTTTGAAGTCTATATTGAATTTCCTTCTAGAAAGTTGGATTAATATCCTTAATTACATACTGCATTTTAGTTAGAGAAAGCCCTCACTGGGCTCATATCAGTCATATGCAAGTTCATAAGCAAGTATCTTGAGACCTGAAACAGTTTGAATGTTAAACATTTAACCAATTTAATTCCACTCTGCATGTGATTATGTATTTAAGAAAAATTTCTTTGGTAAAGATTCCTTAAAGACCCATACTGAGACTGACCACTTTGTGAATAAATAAAATAATAATATATATGTTAGATTTTCAAAAATATAAAATTTTATTCACAGATTTCCACCACCATATAGCTCCTGTACACATACATCTATAATATATTTGTAATGAAAGTGAAAGTCGCTCAGTTGTGTCTGACTCTTTGTGACCCCACACACTATACAGTCCGTGGAATTCTCTAGGCCAGAACACTGGAGTGGGTAGCCTTTCCCTTCACCGGGGGATCTTCACAACCCAGGGATCAAACCCTGGTCTCCCGCATTGCAGGTGGATTCTTTACCAGCTGAGCCACAAGGGAAGCCCAAGAATACTGGAGTAGGTAGCCTATGCCTTCTCCAGCAGATCTTCGCAACCCAGGAATGGAACCAGGGTCTCCTGCATTGCAGGCAGATTCTTTACCAACCAGCTATCAGGAAAGCCTTTTAGATATTTGTAATATCTAGAGTTGATTCAAAGAATAATTTTTTTGTTTGGTTTTTGCTTTAATCCAGATTCACTGTGATTAACCTATTTTACTGGTATCATGAGGACCTGTGTAATGTTTGCTGAATCCCAAATGTGATCTAAATTAGTGCTCTCTCCACAAAATCTAGTTCTGGCTTTGTCTATGACCTGGATGTTTTCAGTTCTAATACCATAGTATCTTTCCTGTGGCCTCCACAATACTTTGACAGCTATGTCATAAGCTTTAATACCCTCCCCCCCCAAAAAAAATCTTCAACCATTCTGAGGTGAAAAACATACATTGAATATTAAGTACAACTTGAGAATTCCTTTAAAAACTTGTACAAATGCCAGTACATTTAAAAATATGGTTAAAATCAGGTTATATTAGACCAAACACACCTTAGATTGCTAGAGTTTCACAGTGACATTTTGGTCATCAACTGCAGCCATTATCTGGGGATCAATCAATTTTCAGCAGCTGTGGACAGCTATTTGAGTGTAGAGCAGAGCAGCTTAACTGTGGAAGCATGTTATAAGTTAAAAGGCCAGAGTCCTGCTGACTACACATAAGGAGTTTTTTTTTTTAAGGCAAAACCATAACACAACACTGCCTGACTCAGAAGGCATCAGGCCACTCTTGTTAATTCATCCAACCTAATAGCTGGTTTGAAATGCTTTCTTTTTTAGCTCCCTTGTTAAGGATGGTGCATATTACAGAAACTTGTCTAGATCCTTTTTTTTTTTTTTTTCCTTTTGGTAAATAATTCTCTTTAGAGGTTCAGTTAGTGCTTCTGGCAATGGCAGAACTAGCACTTTTACGGTCTTTTAATCTGTGAAAAAGATTGTCCTTGGTTTCTTTAAAAGGTCAGTATCAGGTACAGAGTTTTCAACTGTAAGCAGAATGGTGCTGCACTAAATACAAAGGTTTGCAACAAATTAAAATAAAGGTGACCAATTTGCCCCAGTGATACATTAACTTATTTATAACTTACAGTTTGTCATCTTTTTACCTTTATTTTTCTCACTTGACACAATAGTAATTTGTTTTCTAAGTGTCAGACCTGGGGTTAGGGAGTAAAATAATTTGCTATGTTGTGTTTTATTTCAAATTTCGGTATTGGTATATCTAGAAAATAGATGATGGACAGAGAAGAAAGGAAGGGTCTTTATAGAAAAAATAGCCTTCTGAATTAATTTGGAAATTATATATACAAATCCAAGTGTGCATCAATTGTGATTTATTAATAGGTTTACTTTTCACCGAGTAGTGCTTCCTGTGTAACCTCAAGTGCTTGAGACAATGTATAAGGATGCTTTATATTCTGTCGAGTGATGTAATCTAATATGGACCAGTTATTGTTGTTGAAGCTGGAATAATGATTCTGTCAGAGTGCAGGGAATATTCATTGTAAGTAATCACTGCCATTGAAGACATGACATAGTTGTGGTTTGAGGCTTGTAGTGGGATAATTTCAATAGTCATCAGTCAAGAAAAAAGGGATTTGAAATATCTGGCACATTTTTAGTGCTCCACCCAAATGTTAAATGTAATGATAAATTATTTATGTAATTTTATACTTAATTAATGGTAATTATATATGATTATAATTTGAAAGAAAGAAAAGAAAGAAGGGGGGAAAAGCTGTTTCTGTGGGCTAAATATGCTTGCTGGAAATTTTAGTTTGACTGACTCCAGTGTTAAATTGGGGCTTCCCAGGTGGCGCAGTGGTAACGAATCCACCTGCAATGCAGGATACTCAGCTTCAATCTCTGGGCTGGGAAGATCCCTGAGAGAAGGAAATGGCAACTCAATCCAGTATTCTTGCCTGGGAAATCCCATGGACAGAGGAGTCTGGTGGGCTACAATCCATGGGGTCGCAAAAGAGTTGGACACAACTTTGTGACTAAACAACAATGTTAAATTGAAAATTTTAAAATATATAAATATCACAACAAATTCAGCTTCCATACAACTTGGTCACATGTCACATGTTAACTTTTTTAGAATCACTGAGGTAAATTAGTGTAAATTCCTGATATAAGGATTTTTGGTGGTTCCAAATATTTTTGTGGAAACATCAGAATCTGAGAGAGACTGAATCTAAGTGCTATTATTTTGAAATTACAGGCAAAAATAAAGAGCATATAGATTCATTTTTAAAGTGTGAGTATCTTAGGTTCACAAATGTATACTTTTAGTCAGTAAGAACCTGTCAAAACAGTGATATCAATTTAAATTATTGGTCAATAAGCACAATTCTTGGCTAAAGGCTCTCTTTTAAAATCCACAGCAATGCCCTTTATGCACTCTGTAGTAAAATCTTGAACTCAAAAATCCTTAAAAATTTCCTGGGAAAATACTTGATCTTTTTAGTGGAGATTGAAGGAAATATGGAGGCTCCTATTAACTGTTCTTCAAATGAAAAATGCACATTAATAATAATAACCAACATCCATTAATACCTAACTCATTGCCTTGGATTACTCAAACTCTGTGGTACAAGTTTGATCAAAATTCCTATTCTACACATGAGGAAACTGAGTCAGAGAGAGTGTAAATGTCTTAGCTATGGCCATAGGATAATGATTTAGGGACTGCTGGTTGTCCCCCAATGTCCATTCTCCTCTTATCCTTTCAGTAATAAAACCCCTAAATTTAGATTAGGCACATGGCTTAAACCCCAGCCAGAGACTCCCATTTCTCATCCTCTCTTGAAGTTAGTTATAGCTAGTCATGATACTCCATTTTTTGTTAATAGTTTTGAACTAAAGTATGATGGTTGCAACTTCTGAGTCTTATCTTTAAAGAGACTGGACCTTACTTGGGCGTGTATCTGAAAGCTGTGTGTTCAGTAGGACAAAGCAACATAATGCAAAGAGCCTGGGAGGCTAATAGTGTCAAACCACAAACCCAGATCGGGACACCTTGCCAGACTTTCACATGAAAGAGAAATAAGCGGAGAGGCGGTCCTTAGACAGTGGAGGAATAGGATGGGGAGACCACTTTCTCCCCTACAAATTCATCAAAAGATCATTCGAATGTTGAGCCATTTCCACAAAACAATTTGTGAATGCTGGCAGAGGACACCAGGCACCCAGCTCATTCTCTTCAAAAGGAGGGAGGACAAAATATAAAAGACAAAAACAGAGACAAAAGATTTAGGGATGGAGACCTGGAGAGGGAGTCGTGAAGGAGGAGCAGTTTCCACACAGTAGGAAATCCTCTCACAGGCGGGTCTTGGGGGAGTTTTGGAATCTCAGAGGGCAACATAACCAGGAAAAAAAACAAAACACCCACAGAATATGCACCAGCTTCAACTGCCAGTAGAGGAGTGGCTCAGATGCTTGCGTCCGTCACCAGCAAGTGGGGGCTGGGCAGGGAGGTGCGGGCATCATTGGGCCTTAGGATAAGGACCAGACCTGAGGACAATCTGAGGCAGCAATGTGAGCTAGCAACCCAAACCATGAGTTCACCTGAGAGACCAAAAAAAACCTTTCCCATGAAAGGCTGTAATGCAGCATGGTGACCCCTGGTGCGCTCACAGAACAAGTTCAGTTCAGTTCAGTTCAGTCGCTGAGTCGTGTCCGACTCTTTCGCAGAGTTGGACAGGCCTCCCTGTCCATCACAAACTCCCGGAGTTTACTCAAACTCATGCCCATCGAGTCGGTGATGCCATCCAGCCAAATCATCCTCTGTCGTCCCCTTCTCCTCCTGCCCCCAATCCCTCCAAGCATCAGGGTCTTCTCCAATGAGTCAACTCTTCGCATGGGGTGACCAAAGTATTGGAGTTCAGCTTCAGCATCAGTCCTTCCAATGAAGGACTTGCTCACAGAACAAAGGATTGAGCAAATACCAAAGGAGAGCTAGCCGGCTGTGTACAGGCCCCACCCCAGCCCAGCCCCTGGGGGCAGAGAGGCAGGCAAGCAATGGCCAGAGCCAGAAGGCAAAGGGCTGCTGCAGTCTCAGCTCCCAGAGATGGCATCTTCTACCAAACTGTGAGCAGATTACCAGTTGCCAACCATGTCTTCCTGGGATCCTGGACCGTTGATATCTGCCAGGAGTGTTGCAGCCTGAGATCAGCTCTGCAGAGAAGACACACGGCACACCTGGGGACCCGGGAAACTGAGGGGCCAGGATGGGGGGTGATTAAGATGCATGGCCCGCCTGGGGCGGTGTGCCCGTCAAGCACCTGGTTGCCCGAGCTGCACGTGCCCGGAAAGGGCACAAAATGCATAGCCAGTCCTGGTCTGTGCCCTTGCCAAGTGCCTGAGCACCTGAGTGGCTTCGTCCTGGGAGGTGCATGAAATGCAGGGCCCACTTGGGACAGTGCCCTTGCAGAGCACCCTGGAGCCTGAGTAGTGTAGACCTGGGAAGCATGCACAGCTTGGGCTGTGGCAAACCCAGTGTGATCCGCACACTGCGAGCACTCCTCACACAGGTCAGCGGTATTCTTTTGCAGTGTCCCTCCCTCCCCACAGCACAACTGAACCAGTGAGCCTAAATAAGTGGTCACCTTTGCCCCCTTGTGTCAGGGTAGAAATTAGACACCGAAGGGACTTGCAAACAGAGGAAGCCAAAATAAACAAAGAAGAGGGAACCTCTCTGGAAGTGACAGGTGCAACAGATTAAAACCCTGCAGTTAATAGTGACTGTGCATTGGAAGGGGACCTATAGACCTTGAGAACAAGTACAAGCTGGATCAAGGAACTATTTGACACTGAACTGACCCCACATTGCCCACAACAGCTCCAGAGAAATTCCTAGATATATTTTTACAATTATCACTTTTTAATTTTTTTAAAAAATTTAAGTGTTTTATTACTCCTTTAACTTTCATTTTTATAACCTATTACCTTGCAAAAAAGACCCATTTTTAAAGCAAATTTCATATTTACATTTTTTGTGTGTGATTGATTTTGTTTTGTATTTTTATATTGTATTTTTGAGAGTCTAACCTCTATTCTAGATTTTTAATCTTTGCTTTCTGATATTTGTTTTTAATTTTGTACCTTTAAGAATCTAATCTTCAGTATCCATTTTCACTTAGGATTTGATTACTAGTTTGATTGCTCTCTCTCCCCTTTTGACTCTCCCTTTTCTCGCCAAGGTCACCTCTGTCTTCTTCCTCCCCCTTCTCTACTCTACTTAACTCTGTGAATCTCTCTGGGTGTTCCAGGCTGTGGAGAATATCTAGGGAACTGATTACTGGCTAGATTGCTCTCTCTCCCCTTCTGACTCCCCCTCTTCTCCTGGTCACCTCTATCCCCCTCCTCCCTCTTCTTTTCTCTATGTAATTCTGTGACTCTCTCTGGGTGTTCCTTGCTGTGGAGAATTGTTTCACCATTAACCTAGATGTTTTATCATCTGTGCTGTATGGATGGAGAAGTCTTGAAGCTACTGTAAGAGAAGGACTGAAAGCCAGAGGCAGGAGGCTTCAGTCCAAAACTTGAGAACATCAGAGAACTGCTGATTCCAGGGAAGATTAATAGACAAGAACTCATCCAAAAGTCTCCATACTACACTGAAACCAAGCTCCACCCAAGAGCCAACAAGTTCCAGAGCAAGACAGACCATGCTAATTCTCCAGCAAAACAGGAACACAGCCCTAAGCATTAAAAGACAGGCTCCCCAAAGCCATGCCAAACCCATAGACACCCCAAAACTCACTACTAGACACTTCATTGCACTCCAGAAAGAAGAGATACTGCTCCAACCACCAGGGCACAGACGCAAGCTCCCCTAACCAGGAAACCTTGACAAGCCACTAGTCCAACCCCACCCACAGGGAGGGAGCAGACTCCACAATAAAGAGGAACCATGAACTTCCAGCCTACAGAAAGGGCACCCCAAACACAGTAATCTAAACAAAATGAAAAGGCAGAGAAACATTCAGCAGGTAAAGGAAGATGATAAAAGCCCACCAAACCAAACCAAAGAGGAGGAGATAGAAAGTCTACCTGAAAAAGAATTCACAATAATAATAAAGATGATCCAAAATCTTGAAAACGGAGTTACAGATAAATCGACTAGAGACAAGGATTGAGAAGATGCAAGAAATGTTTAACAAGGACCTAGAAGAAATAAAGAAGAGTCAGTCAATAATGAATAATGCAATGACTGAGATCAAAAGCACTCTGGAGGGAACCAACTGTAGAATAACTGAGGCAGAAGAGAGGATAAGTGAGGTGGAAGATAGAATGGTGGGAATAAGTGAAGCAGAGAGGAAAAAAGAAAAAAAGAATTAAAAGAAATGAGGACAACCTCAGAGACCTCTGGGACAATGTTAAACACCCCAACATTCGAATCATAGGTGTTCCACAAGAAGACAAAAAGAAAGGGCATGAGAAAATACTTGAGGAGATAATAGCTGAAAACTTCCCTAAACTGGAGAAGGAAATAGTCACCCAAGTCTGAGAAACCCAGAGAGTCCCAAACAGGATAAACCCAAGGAGAAACACCCCAAGACACATATTAATCAAACTACTGAATATCAAACACAAAGAGAAAATTTTAAAACCAGCAAGGGTAAAGCAACAAATAACACACAAGGGGATCCCCATAAAGTTGATCTTTCAAAAGAAACTCTTCAGGCTAGAAGGGAATGCAGGATATACTTAAAGTGATAAAAGAGAAAAACTTACAACCCAGATTACTATACCCAGCAAGGATCTCATTCAGATATGAAGGAGAAATCAGTTGTTTTACAGACAAGCAAAAGCTGAGAGAATTCAGCACCACTAAACCAACTCTTCAACAAATGTCAAAGGATCTTCTCTAGACAGGAAACACAGAAGAGGTTTATAAAATCAAACCCCAAACAGCAAAGTAAATGGCAGTGGGGTCATACTTATCAATAATCACCTTAAATGTAAATGGGTTGAATGCCCCAACCAAAAGACAAAGACTGGCCTAACGGATACAAAACCAAGACCCCTATATATGCTGTCTACAAGAGACACACCTCAAACCAAGGGACACATACAGACTGAAAGTGAAGGGCTGGAAAAAGATATTTCATGCAAATGGAGACCAAAAGAAAGCCAGAGTAGCAATACTCATATCAGATAAAACAGACCTTGAAATAAAGACCATGAAATGAGACACAGAAGGACACTACATAATGATCAAAGAATCAATCCAGGAAGAAGATATAACAATTATAAATATATATGCACCCAACACAGGAGCACCTCAATATGTAAGGCAAATGCTAACAAGTATGAAAGGGGAAATTAACAGTAACACAATAATAGTGGGAAACTTTAATACCTCATTCACACATATAGATAGATCAACCAAACAGAAAATTAGCAAGGAAACACAAGTTTTAAATGATACAATGGAGCAGTTAGAGCTAATTGATATCTATAGGGCATTTAACCCCAAAACAATGAATTCCACTTTTTTCTCAAGTGCACATAAAACATTCTACAGGATAGATCACATCCTGGGCCATAAATCTAGCCTTGGTAAATTTTTTAAAAATTGAAATTATTTCAAGCATCTTTTCTGATCACAATGCAGTAAGATTAGATATCAACTACAGGAAAAAACTATTAAAAATGTAAACATAAGGGGGCTAAACAACATGCTTCTGAATAACTAACAGATCATGGAAGAAATAAAAAAGGAAATCAAAATATGCATAGTAACAAATGAAAATGAAAACATGACAACCCAAAACCTATGGGATTCAGTAAAAGCAGTGATAAGAGGAAGGTTCATAGCAATACAAGCTTACCTCAAGAAATAAGAGAAACATCAAATAAATAACCTAACTTTACACCTAAAGCAACTAGGAAAAGGAGAAATGAAGAACCCCAAAGTTAGTAGAAGAAAAGAAATCATAAAAATCAGAGCAGAAATAAATGAAAAAGAAACAAAGGAGACTATAGCAAAAATCAACAGAACTAAAAGCTGGTTCTTTGAGAAGATAAATAAAATTGACAAACCATTAGCCAGACTCATCACAAAAGGGAGAAAAATCAAATCAATAAAATTAGAAGTTAAAATGGAGAAATCACAAAAGACAACACAGCAATACAAAGGATCATAAGAGACTACTATCAGCAACTATATGACAACAAAAAGGACAACTTGGAAGAAATGGACAAATTCTTAGAAAAGTATAACCTTCCAAAACTGAACCAGAAAGAAATAGAAAATCTTAACAGACCCATCACAAGCATGGAAATCGAAACTGTTATAAAAAAAATCTTCCAACAAACAAAAGCCCAGGACCAGATGGCTTCACAGGTGAATTCTACCAAAATTTTAGAGAAGAGCTAACAGCTATCCTACTTAAACTCTTCCAGAAAATTGCAGAGGAAGGTAAACTCCCAAACTCATTCTATGAGGCCACCATCACCCTAATACCAAAACCAGGCAAAGATGCCACAAAAAAAGAAAACTATAGGCCAATATCACTGGTGAACATAGATGCAAAAATCCTCAACACAGTTCTAGCAAACAGAATTCCACAAGAGTTTAAAAAGATCATACATCATGACCAAGTGGGCTTTATCCCAGGGATACAGGGATTATTCAATATTTGCAAATCAATCAATGTGATACATCATATTAACAAACTGAAAGATAAAAACCATATGATTATCTCAATAGATGCAGAGAAAGACTTTGAGAAAATTCAACACCCACTTATGATAAAAAACTCTCCAGAAAGCAGACATAGAAGGAACATACCTCAACATAATAAAACCCACAGCAGACATTATCCTCAATGGCAAAAACTTGAAAGTGTTTCCTCTAAAGTCAGGAACAAGACAAGGGTGCCCACTCTCACCACTACTATTCAACATAGTTTTGGCAGTCTTAGCCAGAGCAATCAGAGAAGAAAAAGAAATAAAAGTAATCCAGATTGGAAAAGAAGAAGTAAAACTCTCACTGTTTGCAGATGACATGATCCTCTATATAGAAAACCCTAAAGACACCACCAGAAAATTACTAGAGCTAATCAATGAATATAGTAATGTTGCAGGATATAAAATTAATACACAGAAATTCCTTGCATTCCTATACACTAACAGTGAGAAAACAGAAAAAGAAATTAAGGAAATGATCCCATTCACCACTGCAATGAAAAGAATAAAATAATTAGGAATAAATTTAACTAAAGAAACAAAAGACCTATATATGGAAAACTATAAAACACTGATGTAAGAAATCAAAGATGACACAAATCAATGGAGAAATACACCATGTTCATGGGTTGGAATAATTAATATAGTGAAAATGAGTATACCACCCAAAGCAATCTATAGATTCAATGCAATCCCTATCAAGCTACCAATGGTATTTTTCAGAGAACTAGAACAAATAATTTCACAATTTGTATGAAAAAACAAAAAACCTCGAAGAGCCAATCTATCTTGAGAAAGAAGAATGGAGCTGGAGGAATCAACCTGCCTGACTTCAGGCTCTACTACAAAGCTACAGTCATCAAGACAGTATGGTACTGGCACAAAGACAGAAATATAGATCAATGGAACAGAATAGAAAGTCCAGAGATAAATCCATGCACCTATGGACACCTTATCTTTGACAAAGGAGGCAAAAATATACAATGGAGAAAAGACAATCTCTTTAACAAGTGGTACTGGGAAAACTGGTCAACCACCTGTAAAAGAATGAAACTCGAACACTTTCTAACACCATACACAAAAATAAACTCAAAATACATTAAAGATCTAAATGTAATACCAGAAACTATAAAACTCCTAGAGGAAAACATAGGCAGAACACTCTGACATAAATCACAGCAAGATCCTCCATGGCCTACCTCCCAGTGTAATGGAAATAAAATAAACAAATAGGACCTAATTAAACTTTTGCACAATGAAGGAAACTAAAAGCAAGGTGAAAAGGCAGCCTTCAGAATGGGAGAATATAATAGCAAATGAAACAACTGACAAAGAATTAAACTCAAAAATATACAAGCAGCTCATGCAGCTCAATAAAAATAAGTGACCCAATCAAAAAATGGGCCAAAGAACTAAACAGACATTTCTCCAAAGAAGACATACAGATGGCTAACAAAAACATGGAAAACGCTCAACATCTCTCATTATCAGAGAAATGCAAATTAAAACCACAATGAGGTACCATCTCATGCTGGTCAGAATGGCCATCATCAAAAAGTCTACAAACAATAAATGCTGGAGAGGGTGTGGAGAAAAGGGAACCCTCTTACACTGTTGGAGGGAATGCAAACTAGTATAGCCACTATGGAGAATAGTGTGGAGATTCCTTAAAAAACTGGAAATAGAACTGCCATACAACCCAGCAATCCCACTGCTGGGCATACACACTGAGAAAACCAGAATTGAAAGAGACACATGTACCCAATGTTCATTGTAGCACTGTTTACAATAGCTAAGGCATGGAGGTAACCTAGATGTCCATCGGCAGATGAATGGATAAGAAAGCTGTGGTACATATACACCATGGAATATTCAGTTCAGTTCAGTTGCTCAGTCGTGTCTGACTCTTTGCGACCTCATGAATCGCAGCACGCCAGGTCTCCCTGTCCATCACCAACTCCTGGAGTCTACACAAATCCATGCCCATCAAATTGGTGATGCCATCCAGCCATCTCATCCTCTGCCGTCCCCTTCTCCTGCTGCCCTCAATCCCTCCCAGCATCAGGGTCTTTTCCAATGAGTCAACTCTTTGCATGAGGTGGCCAAAGTATTGGAGTTTCAGCTTCAACATCAGTCCTTCCAATGAACAGCCAGGACTGATCTCCTTTAGGATGGACTGGTTGGATCTCCTTGCAGTCCAAGGGACTCTCAAGAGTCTTCTCCAACACCACAGTTCAAAAGCATCAATTTTTCGGTGCTCAGTTTTCTTCACAGTCCAACTGTCATATCCATTCATGACCACTGGAAAAACCATAGCCTTGACCAGACGGACCTTTGTTGGCAAAGTAATGTCTCTGCTTTTTAATATGCTATCTAGGTTGGTCATAACTTTCCTTCCAAGGAGTAAGCGTCTTTTAATTTCATGGCTGCAGTCACCATCTGCAGTGATTTTGGAGCCCAAAAAAGTAAAGTCTGACACTGTTTCCATGGAATATTACTCATCTATAAAAAAGAACAAATTTGAGTTAGTTTTAATGAGGTAGATGAAACTGGAGCCTATTATACAGAGTGAAGTAAGTCAGAAAAACACCAATACAGTATATTAACGTGTATATACGGAATTAGAAAGATGGTAACGATGGCCCTATATGCAAACAGCAAGAGACACAGATGTAAAAAACAGACTTTTGGACTCTGTGGGAGAAGGCAAGGGATGATTTGAGAGAATAGCATTGAAACATATATATTATCATATGTGAAATAGATAGCCAGTCCAAGTTCGATGCATGAAACAGGGCACTCAAAGCCAGTGCACTGGGACAACCCAGAGGGATGGGATGGGGAGGGAGGTGAGAGGGGGGTTCAGGATGGGGACACATGTACACCCATGGCTGATTCATGTCAATGTATGGCAAAAACCACTACAATATTGTAAAGTAATTAGCCTCCAATTAAAAGGAATAAATTTTTTAAAAAAAGAGAGAAATAAGCCATCTGGATTGTCTTTTATACTTAAAAATATACATTTATTTACTGAGCTGTTCCAGGTCTTAGTTGGGGCATGTGGGATCTAGTTCCCCTACTAGGGAATGAATGCAGCCCCCCTGCAAGGGGAGCACAAAATTTTAGCTACTGGACCACCAGGGAAGTCCCTTTTTATGCTTCTTTATTTAGGGTTCTCCCCTTATTTTCCCTCTCTCTCAGCAGTCCGATAGGTATCCTAACTACTATGCTTTGAGTTTCAAATCCAGATCAGTCTGAATCCAGAGCCCAAGCTCTTAAGCATTAAACACAGCCAATTTAAATGTTCATTTATTAGGATTATCAAGTTCATTTTTGATGTAGGATTTTTTTCAGTTAGTAATTTATGTCTCTAGGAATGGATCAACTAACTTTGACAAAGAAAACCAAATAGAAGAGATATATGGAAGGAAAAACTAAGCTCTACTAATTCTTTTCCTGAATTAATATTCCCCAAATACTTTGAATTATTAATCAAAATACCCATCATTTATACGTTCATTTTGATAGTGATGATGTACAGAATTTTCTTGACACACAAGATTATCTTTTTTAAAACATCACATGTAATGGCTTTCTTTATATGTACATCAGAAAAAATAAAAAGTTTAAATGCTACTGGCTGAGGTGTTGAAGTTGTTTGTTATTTTTTTTAAAGTTGGTTTTGTAATTGTATTCATTACAATTCATTACATTGTATTCATTACAGGTGTGTGCACATGCTCAGTCGTGTCTAACTCTTTGTGACCCCATGGACTGAAACCCGCCAGGCTCCTCTATCCGTGAGATTTTCCAGGCAGGAATACTGGACTGGGTTGCCATTACCTTCTCCAGGGGATCTTCCCCATCCCTTTTCCAGGGATTGAACCCACATTTCCTTCATTGGCACGTGGATTCTTTACCACTGTGCCACCAAGGAAGCCCAGTAAAACAGAATTCTACAGATTTCATATCTAAGGTGTGATGATTATTACCATGTAAAATGTTGTCTTATTACTATGTTTCTAACAGCCACAATCTTGCTAACAGCTGGGCAAGCATAATACTGTAACCATTTGACAGAAAAGAACAAATCAACAGCAATTTGTTGACCAGTATTCCAGCTGCTAGAAGAGTTAATTGCTTTATCCAAAATGCCTGGTTGCTTCAGGAAAATGTTAAAAATACACCAGGAAAAAGTAGAGTCATTATTTACTACATCTATGTAGAGATTAGTAGTATTAGAGACTTTCTAATTAACAGTGGCCATGTTCACACGGTATTATAATCTGAGTTAGAATTTATATAATACATAGGTCTTAGGGATGTAACTCAAGGAGGTATAAGAAACATATAAACCTCTGTGACTATCACTCTAATCAAGGTATCAAGGTAAATATATCACCCAAGTCACTAGTGTCCCATCCTATTGAATTCACAACTTATCTTAGGGCTAACTACTGTTTTGCTTTTTTTATTACTGAAGATAAGTTTTGCCTGTTCCTTAACTTCTAAAGAATGGAGCCAAACAGCACACATTTTTTTGAGGAGGACTTTTTTTGTGCAACATAATCTGTTTGAAATACATAAATGGCTACTTTAGGATGTTTGCATTTTCATGTGAATTTAGAAATTATTTGTCAATTTATTGACACATAAAACTTTTGGGGATTTTTGGTGGAGCTTGCATTCAATCTACAAATCAATTTGAAAAAAATTGATATCTCAACAATATTGTCTTCCAATTAATAAGAATGATATATCTTTCATTAATTTAGGTCTCATATTATCAGAGGTGATTAGAAAACATCTCTCTTTTATTTTCTAAAATTTATTTATTTATTTTTGCCACACCAAACAGCTTTTGGGATCCCAGTTCCCCACTCAGGGATTGAATCTGGGCCACAGCAGTGAAAGCCCAGAATCCTAACCAGTAGGCCACCAGGGAATTCCCTAGAAAGCATCTCATGAAATAACAAATCCATGAATTTAGTTCTAGGTGTTTTTCTTACACCTAACATATGGGCTTTCTAGACCTTAACTGAGTAGTCAAGTTGCTGAGCAAGGTCTCCTAGGTTGGTGATAACTTATAGTATTACCATTCAGCAATAAATTTCACATGAAAAGATTACCTCTAGGTATTTTGGAGTCTTTTTCCCTGCATCCCTAGGTCAGTCTTTAGCCAAGGTCCATATTTTAGATCCCCAGTATTCTGAAAATTCTGGCCACTTTAGCTGACTTGAACTCTCATATCTGAACCTGAAGCTCAACAAGACTGGTACTCAATTTGAATTCAACAACCCTGTGCACTAGAGCAATAGATTATTTCCAGGCAGAAGCCAGGGTGGTTGGAATAATTACTTCAAAGTTTACAGTGTTGCATTGCCTGTTGTTTAATGCCAAAAATAGCTGCTGCATATATTTTTATCTAGAGTTATGGATTTTTCCTTTTGTAAGAAGGCAAATCAAGTACCAGTTATTGTTAAGACTGAAAGTGGAAATTCATAAATGTTTTGCCATAGCACTCTGATCCCCATATTTTGGGGATTCTTATAGAGGCTTCATCACCTAGGCATGATAGAGCATTAATTCCATTTCCAGCCCTTATCCTCTTTAGAGAATGGGGCATGAGGATAAAAATTCCAATCTTCTAATCATCTCTTGGTTTTTCTGATGACTAGTTCCTATCCAGGAGCCCACCAAAACTCAGCTCATTAGAACAAAAGATATTGTTATCACCCAAGGAATTCCAAAGGATTTAGGAACTCTGTGTCAGGGACCAGGGTCAAAGACCACATACCAGAACAATGACATAATGACTGACATCATTCTTCATTCCATTTTTATTATTGATGTTTTTGTCAGATTTTATTTTATGAAGGTTTTCCCTCAGTTGTCACTGAAGTCAAAGATCTTTTCTGATTACTCTCCTATGTTCATGTTTCCATAAAAGAACTCCTATTTCTGGGCAGAAACAGTATTGGAGCAATAATTATAATTCTTTTTTTCTCACCTCTTACTTCTCAAGAGAAGGAAGAATTGAAATCTAGCTCTTAATTTGTTCCATATTTAGACCCTTCTGGCATAAAGTTAGAAGCTTCTTCTTAACCCAAACTGTACTAAAAATATAATAAATGAACATATTAGTCCCTATTGCTTGTGATGCATACAGGTAACTGTAAATAAATTGATTTTAAAATAAACCTCATCAAATTACAAACGTGTAGTGGAGAAGCATATTTCTGTCTCACAAAGAGGGAGGGTGGCATTGTGCTGAGCAGATTTTCTACAAGGAAAGTCTCATGTAATTAACGACTCTGGCCCTTTAACTTTTAACATGCTTCCCCAATTAAGCTTTCAAGGCCTTGAACTATAATATCTGGCCACAGCAGCTAGAAATTGATTTATACTGGAAGATCATTAGAGCTTCTGACCTCTCTGTTAGGGAATTTTATTTAGCTTTTTGGTCATTTGTCTCTTTTTTTGCCCCAGAAGGAGGGTGGAAAAGATATAAATATTTGCATATGTTCTAAGAGGAGCTTTCACTATTTCAGTCTTCTTTTTTAGACTTTATGTAATTGTACTCAGTCATTATTCTGTGAAGGTAGGATATAGCTATTTAATGGTATAAGCATTTTCAAAATCATAAATAATGCACAGAAAATTTAGAGTTAGCTTATCTTATAAAATTAAAATAATGTAGTGGATACTTGCTTACATGATAAGAAATTTTATTTCAGCCCACATCCTCATGTGATTTACTATTACTATGATTTGGGTTGTTGTAACATTTCTAAAATTAATGTTTAAGTATCCACCTAATAATTGGTGGAATTGATCATCAAATGCAATTCTGTTTTGAGATGTGCTAAATAACCACAGATCATCACCATGGGTATAGGACCTGTATGGCCTGTTCCACTGGCATATTATTTTTTCCCCATTTTAAAAAGAGTTTGCAAGAATTATATAAGTCAGAGACATGTCTGCTTTTTTAAGGAGTTGAAGACTAGCCTGCACAGTCTTGACTCTGCTGGAGACCACCTCCTTGCACACACTACCTCATGTTTAAACGTGAGACTTGCCTTTCTTTTGTCCGGGTCCTGGCATGTAGTGGCCCCTCGGGACAAGGAGCCCTCTCTCGAACTCTTTTGCTAGCACTGCATTTTTCTTCTATCACACCCTCCCCCACCCGCCCTTGGTCCCAGCAGTTGTAACAAACCACAGGTGTTACAAACTCTAAATTGGAATTGGATGTTGGATTAAAAAAAAAAAAAAAGATAATTACACAGCTGTTTTAAATTGTGGTTAAGTGGCCGAAAACTGCCAAGAAACCCCACCCACATTCATTACTGTCTAAACGAAAAGGACGTGTATACAGTGATTATGAGGTTTCGTGTGAATCCCCCAAGCCATAAAGCAGACTTTCCTAATTGTCAGCTGGACTGTGCAGGGCTTGTTTAAAATAATTAGAGTGCAGCAGCAGCTTCAGCAGCAAACCTCGTTTTCCGTTTTTGTTTTTTTTTTCTCTCCAAACCTCAGTGCAGGTTTTTATATCAGATACTATCAGCTTCCTGTTCATTTTGACACTATCATTCTGCCAGTGTGGAAAATGGGGAAAGGGAGGAGGGGGGGTAGAATTATCCTTAATGTACACAAATAATGCAGCCCCCAAAGTCAGGAAGATCCAGCCCCTTGTGTGAGATGGATGGAAACAATTCAGCAAACAAATCTAAACTGGGAGGAGAAAAATGTGATTCTCTTATTTTTTTCAAGAGGGATAGCTGAAATCTTTCTTAATTACCGCTTATTCCAATGACAGAATTGTAATTTATCATTTAGTTGTAATTTGACATATGTTCACACCTTTGCCATTTCCAATTTCCTCCTTCATTCTAATTGTCTGCTCCACTCGCCTGTCATGCGCTCCTCTTGGGATTAATTCGAGCTGTCTGTCTGCACCAGGCTACCAGCACACTTGGGGCTGCGGAGAGCGTGACAGTGTCAATGTGCACACAGTTTATCTAAGGCATTACCCAGCCATCACACTCCCGGAGCCTCTCTTCCCTCACTGTTTACTGTTTATTCCACTTTGCATTTGTGACTTTTCCGTGTTTTATTAGACTCTAATTATGCTCTTGGCTGTCAGCTGTAAAGAGAGAAAATGTTACGTTAATTACAGTGGAGGGGGAGGTGCTTGGGATCGGTAATAAATGGACCGGTAGATGTCTCCCTCGGTCTCGAAAATCCATGCATGATTTAAATACTCTTGTAGTTCCACTTTGGT
Source organism: Cervus canadensis (assembly GCF_019320065.1). Classification (NCBI taxonomy): domain Eukaryota; kingdom Metazoa; phylum Chordata; class Mammalia; order Artiodactyla; family Cervidae; genus Cervus; species Cervus canadensis. Next base: position 42,807,073 of record NC_057404.1, on the reverse strand, counting down.
GTGAGTCCTTGGTAGATACCTATACTCAAACACAAATATGCAGATGTTCAAGCTAATGCGCCTTTTGTGTGCAAAACCATTTTCCCCCATTTAAAAATTCTCCTCTAAGACTAGGTACATTGGCATTAGTAAGACAGAAACGTCAGTGTTCAGATAACCAAGGGTTTTCAAAGGTCAGCTCTTAATCCATGGATGGTGTCAAAACAAGCAACTTAGAGAGGGCTGATGGCGGAGGCATACCCAGTGAGCATTGACAGAGTTCAGCGCTTTAGAGGTAGATGTTTTGGTCCATTGGAAGCTGTTGATTTATCCTACCTAAGGGCATCTCAACCCATTAAAATCCAGCAATAATTTATGCATTTGACATCATTTTTTTTTTTTTTTGGTCTTTTTCAGAAAAAAATTCCTCTTGTTTCCAGCCTATCTAAACCACAGTAATACAAGTTTTCTGTTCTCATGCTGAATAGATTTTCATTGTAGCTAAAACTTCCTGGTAATATGAACCAGAGGAAATATATCTTCCCCTTACCGGTTTAGTCCATTAGGATGGACAGTAATTCCTTGAATTAGTTGCATCATTCCCCCAAAGGTCTGAAAGAGTGAATGTGACGCCTTTGAATATCTCATTTTCTATAAAGATAGACTTACATGTTTTTTTCTTCTTTCAGAATCTCCTCAGTCACCCTAGAGGTAATAATGAGCGAGGATATTCAGTACCTTAGATTTTCTTCTTTCTCTCATAATCCCAGCAATTAAAGTTCTGCTAATTGCAGTTTTTGTTGTTGTTTTTTTTTTTTAACCTTCAGACTCATAATTTCCATTCTATCTGCTGTTAAAACATTGTGTAATGTAATTCTAAGGTCATTATGTCACATATTCTCAACTTGTGAAATGGCTTTATTTCTTCAAGTAAACACATTAATTCATATGGCTAAGTTAGGAATTTTTATGAAAAACTCATAAGTCATGGATGAAGGAAGTAATGGTCTATAAAATATATTTAAATACAAAAGTTGTGAAATATTGTCCAGACCTTTTTGAAAAAGTTAAAAAAAATAACAGACCACAAATTTTTGACCTAACCTAAACTACCTGAATTATACACATTATATACTAAAATGATTATCTGAGAATATTAACATATCTTATCTTTTTAAGACAACTTTTTGATGTTTCATTTTTATTCTTCCATCCTCACTCTAGAATAAATAAAAAATAGTGGTCTAAATCAAGTTTTTTAAATATCATGCAAATAGAATATAGTCTATTATGATCAAAATTTCAGCAACTAGAATTTTCTAGTATTTAATGGTTTTAGCTAAATATATTTAAGGATTAAAAGTTCAAGAATAAGGGGGTAGGTGTGAAAGGATGAAGAAGCAGGTGAGGAATGACTCAGAGGACAAATGCAAGTGAAAGGCAAAAAATCATCAGATTAGCTATTATAAATGTAGTATTTAACTGAATAATCAAATAATGTTACATAATATTTGAAGTCAGCTTTCAAGAATTTTTTTAGACTATAAATGTCCTCTTCTGGAAAAGGAAATTGCAGCCCACTCCAGTATTCTTGTCTGGGAAATCCTAAGGATAGAGGAACTGTGATGGGCTACAATCCATGGGGTCACAAAAGAGTTGGACACGACTGAATGACTAAACAACAGTGCTCTCTTCATTTGCTAGGTATGTTTTATTTTCTGAAAACAGTTCAAGACCTTAATTATCACACGCCTGTTTTCCTGCAACACATTTCCAGCTGGTCATTTTGCAAAGGTGGAATCTCTCAGTACATGTTTGTGATTCCCTGATGAATCTAGCTCAGATATTATTTTTATTTACTGGTACCCGCTTTAGATCTTTTACTGGCTTTCAAGGTCATCCATAATTTGACCTTGCTTTAAATATGCATTACTACTTTCCACTAGTCCGGGATAAGTACATGCCACTCTCATTATTAATAGATTGATTGGTTCACTCATTTATTCATGTTTGTTCAACAGGTGATAGTATTGTGCATAAAGCTGCGAACAAAACAGAAGCAGTTTCTACTGTGAGTTGACTAGCTTGTTCTTTGTATTGATTCCCAAGCGATTATTACTTCTGCCTCTATGCTCTTGCTTGTAATATTATATTGTCCCCCTTCCCGTGTACTTCTACCATCTCTGCAAATCCAACCTGTTCTTGAAGCTACAGATCAATTCTAATCTTCCTGATGAAGCCTTTCTAACTCACACTGTGCCAGAAAATTCAGTTTTTAATTACACGTTATTTTATACATTTTAAAGTCTTCTTGATTTTTTGTCCCCCAATTTACTAAGTCAAGGCTGTTTCTCCTGTATCCTTCAATGGCTTAAAGCAGTATTTCTCAGAAAAGACTGAGCATCCCAATCATTTGTAGAACTCTTGAATAATCCATATGCTCTGAGTTATTGCACCCTAGGGATTAGGACCCCTGATGCTCATTTAAAACTGTCATTCTCCTGATTAAGAGTCACTGCCCCAACCAACACTGGACACAGTACATGTTGATTAACAGATAAACTGATCTGGGTAATAACGATGGTACATCGCCTCCTCTACCTGGAGTTAACCAAGTGCATTCACTTTGCATGTGTCTTTCTTTACACATTTACTATATAAACATGATAAAAGACTTAGGAATATTTGTCTGAAAGGTGATAACATTCTATAATGTCTTAGTCATTGTGTTATTTTTATTTAAATGTTTGGATAAAGCTGATCGTGCCCATTCTCAGTCTCTCAGTCATGTCTGACTCTTTGAGACCCCATGGACTGTGGCCCGCCAGGCGTCTCTGTCCATGGGATTTTTCAGATGAGAAGTACTGGAGTGCATTGCCATTTCCTCCTCCAGAGGATCTTCCCGACCCAGGGATCAAACCTGTATCTCTTGTATCCCCTGTATTGGCGGGCAGATTCTTTACCACTGAGCCACCTTCATGTGGGCCTGCTCGCTAAGTTGCTCCAGTCATGTCTGACTCTTTGCAACCCTATGGACTGCTACCTGCCTGGCTTCTCCATCCATGGGATTTTCCAGGCAAGAATACAGGAGTGGGTTGCCAAGCCATCTTCCAGGGGATCTTCTGGGAAGCCCAAAATTGATCATAGATGACTTTAAAATTGTATTCAATGATGAGAGGAAAATTACAAAGAAATTTAATATTTATTTTATACAGAACAAATTTTCATGAGAGATTATGCAGTGAAAGAATAAAATAAAAGAAACAGCATAAATAGGCAATAAGTAGGTTATAAATGTTACTACCAAATTAAAAAATATCAAGACATTTAATGGAAAACAGGAGATGGAGAAAATAGTTATTTCTTAATGCCTTGTAGTTGAAAGACTTCCTAGCAGAATATGTGGTTTTATTCTGATCAATTGTGGTTGAAGTAATTTGCTCTGCGAAGTGAAGTTACAGGCATTTGAAATTATGACTAAGTGGCCAAATAAGCAATTCAATAACCCATTAAGAAGGTATATGGTAAGGTGCCTGCTCATTTGAGTGGGTGTGACTGTGGAAGGGAACATTAATGTATATCAATCTCAAAGACTGTAATAGGAAAAGATCAGGAGAGCTTACCCCAAAACTACAAGATCTAAACATAAATAGGATTGCAGATCCTGCTGGTATCAAAAATTAAACCAAAACTAACTTGAAATATATGATGTCTTTCATTAATTTGAGTTCTTTCAGGACATAGGAGAGGATATGTTGCTACGAATTTCCTTTCCTCCATCTGTATTTAGTGAGAAAAAGGAAATTATGGACACACAAAGAGAAAAATTAAAAATTCACTTGGTTATGCCACATTAGCTTGCTGCAGATCAACATCCCTAGTAAAAAATAATAAAAAATAAAAAGTAAAAGTTGAACAAAACTTTAAAAACAATATCGTTTTAAAGTTATCATTACAGAAAAAAAGAAAAAAATGTATAACAAGTAGGACAGAGAGAAAACAAATGAGTTAACTTTCAACATATCAGGTAGACCAGTCAGTATGAAGTTAATTAATAATTTTTAAGAGTGGGGAAACTATACTTGCCCGGCTGAAACTAGCTTGTTGCCTGGTTGGTTTTTTTTTAACTGATAAAGTTTTATTGGAACATAGTCATGGTCATTCATCTATGTATTTTCTATAAGCAGCTTTCTGCTACAATAGCAGAGTTGAGTAACTGTGACACATACTGGATGTAACCCACAAAGTCTACTGTATTTACACTCTGAATTTTTACAGAAAAAATTTACTCACCTCTGCTCTTAAAGACAGAGATTATCAATCAAAAAAAAAAAAGACAGATTATCAATCAACCTAAATATAATTATGTATATTGTATATTATATAAATATACAGGAAGGCTGAAAGTAAAAAGATGGAAAAATATATTTCATACAAACACTATCTGGAAGAAAGCTAGTGGAGCTATATAAGTATCAGACAAAGTAGTCCTTAAGATGAGAAGCATTATTTGGGATAAAAATGGATATTTCATAATAATAAAGGAAAAAGTAGAAGAGGAAATAATATTTATCAGTTTTATGCACCGAATAGTAATATTATTGGTAGCACCTAATAGCAATTGTAATAGTAACTGATAGAATTAAACAGGGACACTTTATAAATACTCCTTTTTAACATTTCTATTATCAACTGACAGAACAATATTTCTACTAGTAAGTAAGTGAGAAAGGAAGAATTGAACCTCACAATTACAAACCACTTAACTGATGCTTGCCATCTATCTACCAAACTACCTACCTATTTATGTAATCACTTCCAACCGCAGAACAGACACTGTTTCCAAGTGCATGTGGGGCATTTATCAAAATTTGCCATATACTGTGAAACAAAGCAAGCTGTAACAATATAAAAGACTAAAATTAGAATGTGTTTTCTGTAGTAGAATTAATCAAAAAATCAATAGCAAAGAGATCATAAGAATATTGCTAACTCTTAAAATTAAGCAACAAACTTGCACATCACTCATGGATCAAAGAAGAAATAAAAATATAAATTAGAAACTAGTTTGAGCTGATTGATAATGAAAATATGACTTATCAAAACTAGTGTATATGTACTTATATTGTGTATATTTTGCTATAATAATAAAATTATTATAAAAGAAAAAGACTGAAATCAATATTCTAAAATTATTCAACTCAAGCAGTTAGAAGACAACAGCAAATTAAACACAAAGGTAGTAGAAAGGAGGAAATGACAATAATAGTGAAAACTAATAATGTAGAAGGAAAACAATACAAAGAAAATGAAGACAGTCTAAACTGTCTCTTTGAAAATGTTCATAAAACTGATAAATTTGTTTAGCCTGACCAAGAAAGTAGAGGGAGAAAAAATTACTCTGTCAGAAATGAAAAAGAGGACACCACTGAGACATTAACTATCATTATTAAAATGATGATAACAGCAAGTTGGAAAGAACTGTATTCCATAGAAGTGGAAAAGTTAGATAAAATTGACAAAATCTCTCCCCTAAAAAAAAGCTGTGACAATATACCAAAACTGACACAAGAAGAACTGAATAAATGAAAGCAATGGTCCAATATCTATTGAATTAGTTGGATCTCTAAATAAAAACCTTCTTCCAAGAAAATGTGACTGTGTTTATTTCAATAATGAATTATGCAGATAATTTTAGAAAAAGTGACAATCATATATGAACTATATGAGAAAAGCAAAGAAGAGGCAATTTTCAATTTGTTTTATAAGGTCAGTAAATTTTTACAAGAATGGAAAACAAAATACACCACTATTCTTAAGTCCCTTAAAAAAAGAGCAAAGCAAATCCAGAAAAAAAAAAACCAAACAAAACAGAAAAACAGCATCATAACCAAGTTAGATTTATTCTATGAATGCAAAATTGGGTAATCATTAACCAATCAATGCAATGTTTCACATTAATAGAATAAAGGAGAAAAATAATATGACTCTTTCAAAAGTTCCAGAAAAAAACAGCTATCACAAAAACTATGCCTAAATTAGGAATAAAGAAAATTCTCCTTTAGATTAAATGGTACCTAAAAAATACTTAGAGTTAGATTTCCATCTGAAATAAAAAGTAGGGTAAATATAACTGTTATCACCACTTCTGTTTAAATACATACTTAAGACTGTAGCCAGTGCAACATATTATGAAAAACAATAAGAATGAAAAAGGAAGAACAAAAGTGTCTTCTCCAGATTACATTATATGCATGTAGAAAATCCTTAAAAATCTATGGAGAAACTATTGGAATTAATACCTACACTTAAGATGGCCTTTGGATATAAAATAAGTAAACAAAATTAACTATTTCTGTACATTTCTGTAAGTAGTCTACAAATACTTATAAATTAAAATTAAGAAAATTGTTATTATTTGTGATACCTCAAAAACCATTGAATAGGAGACTTCCTTGGAGTCCAGTGGTTAAGACTTCACCTTCTAATGCAGGGAGTGCAGGTTTGATCTCTGGTCAGGGAGCTAAGTTCCCAAGTGCCTCCTAGCCAAAAAACCAAACACCATAAAACAGAATTAATAGTGTAACAAATTCAGTAAGGACTTTAAAAATGGTCCCCATCAAAATTTCTATTTTAAAAACCCATTGAACACCTAATAATAAATCTCACAAAATTTGTACAAAAACAGTATATGGAAAAATAAAAATATTTTTGGAACATTTAAGGAAAGCCTTAATGTGAGGAGGGCTTTACTGGTAGCTCAGCTGGTAAAGAATCTGCTTGCAATGCAGGAGACCCTGGTTTGATTCCTGGGTCAGGAAGATCCCATGAAGAAGGGATTTGCTACCCATTTAAAAATTCTTAGGTTTCCCTGGTGGCTCAGTTGGTGAAGAATCTGGCTGCAATATGGGAGACCTGCGTTCGATCCCTGGGTCGGGAATATCCCCTGGAGAAGGAAATGGCAACCCACTCCAGTGTTCTTGCCTGGAGAATCCCCATGGACAGAGGAGCCTGGCATGTTATGAACAGAACTGTCAGTTTTCTCCAGATTGATCCATAAATGTAATACCAATGGAAATTCCAGAAGTTTTATTTTGTAGAAATTGACAAGATTCTAAAATTTAATACAAATAGTCAAGAATAGCCAAACTTGAAGCTGAACAAAGTTTTAACACTCACACTACAAGATTGTAAGGATTGTTATTAAGCTACAGTTATAAAGACAATGTAGATATGGGTAGAAATATAAATAGGCCACTGACATAGATTAGAGAGTCCAGAAATAAACCAAAGCATATAAAGTCACTTGACTCATGACAAGTCAGTGCTTTAGAGCAATAGGGAAAATACTGCCTATTCAATAAATGATGCTGGTTCAGTAGGATATCCCTTTCAGAAAATAGTAACCTCTCTCATATCATAAACTCCCTAATGTGAGCCCCAAGAGAGCTCAGGATGTGAAAAACACAGGATACAAGCCCAGGATAGCTGAGATGCATATAAAAGGAATGATTTCAGTGAGCCTAGACACTTGCATCTTCCCATACATAGAAAAATGCTAAATTCCTTAACTTGGGATATCTGGTTTTCTTTAATTAGCAGTAATCTTTTGATATTCAGACTCAGTTCAGTTCAGTCGATCAGTTGTTTCTGACTATGCAGCCCCATGGACTGCAGCATGCTAGGCTTCCCTCTCCATCACCAACTCTGGGAGCTTACTCAAACTCATGTCCATTGAGTTGCTGATGCCATCCAGCCATCTCATCCTCTGTTGTCCCCTTCTCCTCCTGCCTTCCATCTTTCCCAGCATCAGGGTCTTTTCAAATGAGTCACTTCTTCACATCAGGTGGTCAAAGTATTGGAGTTTCAGCTTTAGCATCAGCCCTTCCAATGAATATTTAGGACTGATCTCCTTTAGGATGGACTGGTTGGATCTCTTTGCAGTCCAAGGGACTCTCAAGGGTCTTCTACAACACCACAGTTCAAAAGCATCAATTTTTCAGCACTCAGCTTTCTTTATGGTCCAACTCTCACATCCATACATGACTACTGGAAAAACCAAAGGTTTGACTAGACAGACCTTTGTTGGCAAAGTAATGTCTCTGCTTTTAATATGCTATCTAGGTTGGTCATAGCTTTTCTCCCAAGGAGCAAGGATCTTTTAATTTCATGGCTGCAGTCACCATCTGCAGTGACTTTGGAGTCCCCAAAAATAGTCTGTCCCTGTTTCCATTGTTTCCCCATCTATTTGCCATGAAGTGATGGGACTGGATGCTATGATCTTCGTTTTTTGAATGTTGAGTTTTAAGCCAACTTTTTCACTTTCTTCTTTCACTTACATCAAGAGACTCTTTAGTTCTTTGCTTTCTGCCATAAGGGTGGAGTCATCTGCATATCTGAGGTGATTGATATTTCTCCCGGAAATTTTGATTCCAGCTTGTACTTCATCAGGCCTGGCATTTCTCATGATGTACTCTGCATATGAGTTAAATAAGCAGGGTGACAATATACAGCCTTGACGTACTCCTTTCCCTGTTTGGAACCAGTCAGTTGTTCCATGTAGAGTTCTAACTGTTGCTTCTTGACCTGCATACAGGTTTCTCAGGAGGAGATAGTCAGACTACCTGCCCTTTGTTGTAAAACTTCTATATAACCTGGCTGTTCCCTTTGCCTTCTCAGAGCAGTTCTCTCAGGGTTGCTTGAGTTGCTGTCTCCCAGGCTTAAAGTCCTAAAAATTCCCAGTGAATAAAACATGATTCTCATAAAAAAACCCTCCAAATTCTAGGTGGGTTATATTATTAATATACTTAGTATTATTAAATTATTTTTAATATAAAAGATACAGCATAAAACTTTAGAAAATTACAAATGGAATGTATTTAAGGCTCTGGTATAGGTGACTATTTCTTAAACAGGAAACAGTTATTCCTAAGCATTAAGGAAAAGATTGATAATAAATATTTTAAAATTAAGATTCCTGTTTAATGAAAGTTACTATTAAGAGAGTGATAAACCACAGTAAGGCAGAACATATTTGCAACATATGTAACTGACAAATTGTGTATTTGTAGAATATATAAAGATCAGAATCAAGTTATTAGGTTACACCTGGTGTTTCCCTTTTTTAGGGCCTCCCTGATAGCTCAGCTGGTAAAGAATCCACCTGCAATGCAGGAGACCCCGGTTTGATTCCTGGGTCAGGAAGATCCGCTGGAGAAGAGATAGGCTACCCACTCTAGTATTTTTGGGCTTCCCTGGTGGCTCAGCTGTAAAGAATCCACTGGCAATGTGGGAGACCTGGGTTCGATCCCTGGGCTGGGAAGATCCCCTGGAGAAGGGTAAGGCTACCCACTCCAATATTCTGGCCTGGAGAATTCCATGGACTGTAAAGTCCATGAGATCTCAAAGAGTCAGACACAACTGAGTGACTTTCACTTTTTCACTTTCATAAATAACTCCTAAAAGTCAGTAAGAAAATAATCCCCAGACAACCAAATAAAAAACTTGGCAAAAATGCATCCAAAAGTGTTTAGGGAAATGCAAATAGAAACCAGAATTAGATGCTATTACACACATACACATACGGACATCCTGGAATGTGAAGTCAAGTGGGCTTTAGGAAGTATCACTATGAAGAAAGCAAGTGGAGGTGATGGAATTCCAGTTGAGCTATTTCAAACCCCAAAAGATGATACTGTGAAAGTGCTGCAGTCAATATGTCAGCAAATTTGGGAAACTCAGCAGTGGCCTCAGGACTGGAAAAGGTCAGTTTTCATTTCAATCCCGAAGAAAGACAATGCCAAAGAATGCTCAAACTACCACACAATTGCACTCATCTCACACACTAATACAGTAATGCTCAAAATTCTCCAAGCCAGGCTTCAACAATATGTGAACCGTGAACTTCCAGATATTCAAGCTGGTTTTAGAAAAGGCAGAGGAATCAGAGATCAAATTGCCAACATCCACTGGATCATCAAAAGAGCAAGAGAGTTCCAGAAAAACATCTATTTCTGCTTTATTGACTATGCCAAAGCCTTTGACTGTGTGGATCACAATAAACTGGAAAATTCTGAAGGAGATGGGAATACCAGACCACCTCACCTACCTCTTGAGAAACCTGTATACAGGTCAGGAAGCAACGGTTAGAACTGGACATGGAACAACAGACTGGTTCCAAATAGGAAAAGGAGACATCAAGGCTGTATATTGTCACCCTGCTTGTTTAACTTATATGCAGAGTACATCATGAGAAACGCTGGGCTGGAGGAAGAAGAAGCTGGAATCAAGATTGCCGGGAGAAATATCAATAACCTCAGATATGCAGATGACACCACCCTAATGGCAGAAAGTGAAGAAGAACTAAAGAGCCTCTTGATGAAAGTGAAAGAGGAGAGTGAAAAAGTTGGCTTAAAGCTCAACATTCAGAAAACTAAGATCATGGCATCTGGTCCCATCACTTCATGGCAAATAGATGGGGAAACAGTGGAAACAGTGGCTGACTCTATTTTTCTGGGCTCCAAAATCACTGCAGATGGTGATTGCAGCCATGAAATTAAAAGATGATTACTCCTTGGAAGGAAAGTTATGACCAACCTAGATAGCATATTAAAAAACAGAGACATTACTTTGTCAATAAAGGTCTGTCTAGTCAAGGCTATGGTTTTTCCAGTGGTCATGTATGGATGTGAGAGTTGAACTACAAAGAAAGCTGAATGCCGAAAAATTGATGCTTTTGAACTATGGTGTTGGAGAAGACTCTTGAGCGTCCCTTGAACTGCAAAGAGATCCAACCAGTCCATCCTAAAGGAGATCAGTCCTGGGTGTTCATTGGAAGGACTGATGCTGAAGCTGAAAGTCCAGTACTTTGGGCACCTGATGTGATGAGCTGACTCATTTGAAAAGACCCTGATGCTGTGAAAGATTGAAGGCAGGAGGAGAAGGGGACGACAGAGGATGAGATGGCTGGATGGCATCACCAACATAATGGACATGGGTGTGGGTGAACTCCAGGAGTTGGTGATGGACAGGGAGGCCTGGCGTGCTGCGATTCATGAGGTCGCAAAGAGTCAGACACGACTGAGCGACTAAACTGAACTGAATTGACACACATACCAGAGCAGCCAATGAATTAGACTAACAACACCATACATTTGCAAAGATGCAGCATAATTGGGACTGTCATACACTGTTGTGGGGGGTTACATTTGTAGTATCAATATGGAGATCAGTGCAGTAGTACCTACAAATCTGAATACTCTGGCTCAGCATTTCCATTCCTATCAGACAAGTGCCTGTCTGCATCCCAAAGCACATATACAAAAATACTTGTAAGTTGTATTATATGTAATAGTCAAAAGTGGGGGGAAAATGACCACCAAAAATAAAATGGGTAGATAAGCTGTGCTATTTTCACATAATTGACTACTATAAGGCTATGAAAATAAATAAAATATTGCTACAGCAACAATATTGATGAATCTCAGACTATTACTGTGAAGAAAGATAGTGCTAAGTCGTGTCCAACTCTTGACGATCCCATGAACTGTAACCTGCCAGGGTCCTATGTCCATGGGATTCTCCAGGTAAGAATACTGGAGTGGATTGCCATTTCCTTCTCCAGGGGAATTCCCAACCCAGGAATATGAACCCAGGTCTCCCGCATTGCAGGCAGATGCTTTACCAACTAAGCTACGTGGGAAGCCCTGTGAAGAAAACCCAGACACAAAATGGTATGTATTATATAACTCCATTATATAAATTTTCAAAACAGGCACAACTAATAACATTAAAAACCAATTAATGCCATTAGACACTAGTATGGGCAGTGTGGATTTGACTGGAACAGGCACATTGGAGTGACTGAGATTTTTGTATTTTTTATTTATTAACATAGAAGTATTATTATATAAGTTTACTTTGTTAAGACTCGTCAGTCTGTGAATTCTCTTTGTCTTCTTTAGCCAGTGTTATGGACTGATCTCTGTTCCCCTTAATTCATATGTTGATGCCCCAACTCCCAACTTGGTGGTTAATTTAGGAGCATAATTAGGTTAGACAGAGCTCCTGTTCTATGGGATTACAGAGAGACACAGGTGAGGAAATTTTATGCGAGGACACAGAGAGAAGGCGGCCACCTGAAAGTCAGGAAGAAAGTTCTCACCAGGAACACAATGGGTTGGCAACTTGATCTTGGACCTCCCAGTCCCAAGACCAGAGAAAATTTTTTTGTTGTTTTTTAAGCCATCCCATCTATAGTATTTTGTTATGGCAATCTGAACAGACTCAGACAGCCCAGAAGCTCCAGGAAGAGAAATACTATATTTTTAAATCTTGCATCTCCTGTTTGTAGCACTCTGCCTTCTAAAAGTAGTCTTACAAGAGATATTTAAACATTTACTTCCTTTCCACATGCCCTTTCAGTGAGAGTAAAAATCTCACATCCTTTCTTTAATTTGTCTTACAAAAATGAAACCATGCTATCTACCATATAGAAAAATTACAATGAGTAACACTGAATCTGCTTCTTCAAATATACCACCTTACAGTTTCACTATCAGTTCAGTTCAGTTCAGTGGCTCAGTTGTGTCCGACTCTTTGTGACCCCATGAATGACAGTGTGCCAGGCCTCCTGTCCATCACCAACTCCCGGAGTCCACCCAAACCCATGTCCATTGAGTCGGTGATGCCATCCAGCCATCTCATCTGTTGTCCCCTTCTCCTCCTGCCCCCAATGCCTCCTAGCATCAGGGTCTTTTCAAATGAGTCAACTCTTCGCATGAGGTGGCCAAAGTACTGGAGTTTCAGCTTCAACATCAGTCCTTCCAATGAACACCCAGGACTGATCTCCTTTAGGATGGACTGGTTGGATCTCCTTGCAGTCCAAGGGACTCTCGAGAGTCTTCTCCAACACCACAGTTCAAAAGCATCAATTCTTTGGCACTCAGCTTTCTTTATGGTCCAACTCACTTCCATACATGACTACTGGAAAAACCATAGCCTTGACTAGACGGACCTTTGTTGGCAAAGTAATGTCTCTGCTTTTTAATATGCTATCTAGGTTGGTCATAACTTTCCTTCCAAGGAGTAAGCGTCTTTTAATCTCATGGCTGCAATCACCATCCGCACTGATTTTGGAGCCCAGAAAAATAGTCAGCCACTGTTTTCCCATCTATTTGCCATGAAGTGATGGGACCGGATGCCATGATCTTAGCTTTCTGAATGTTATATCCTCTTGCTATTGCTCCCACCCTCCACTCTTTTTGGATAATTTACCACTGGTTTACAATTCTTTATAGAATGACTCACCTCACCTTCCAAAATCAGTATTGCAACTCAGGTAGACATATCAGAACTTAAATATCAACTGAAAATATATGTTCCCAGGGCTGTATATATAATATACCTTCTTCTGTGGACCAAAAGGTATTATCTGGGATACATTATATAATGCAGGTGATATATAAAGATAATAGCATGTATGATCATGGATTATTGGGAAGTTCAATCCCATGTTTTCTGAGTCATTCTATGATTGATAATAAACAATAATCTGTATGCTTTTGGTTTTAACTCAATGGCTATGAAATAGTGCAAATATTTATAAATCTTTCATTCACTAACTTTCTTTTTTTTAGGTTTTTACTCCCTTCTCCGTCTTTCTTGATTACTTGTTTTTAGCCACTTTTGAATAGTGCTGCTAAAAAATGTATACTCAAATATGGACTGTATTTATAACACTCATTTTATTTCTTTCAAAACCATCACTGTACTCCCAAAAAAGAGAAAAAAGGGGGAAACTATCCAAAGCAAGACATTGATTCTTTTTATATGAACATGAATCTTGAAATGCAAGGACTTCAAGTATAATATTTATAATACAGTGCTTTACTTTTATGTAACTCTTTGCTTTCCAAATAGCATCACATACTTTATCTCTTTGTATCTGCATATGTATTTTATTAGTATATTTTTGATGTGGCATATAAAAGCATAAACATTTTCTTTTACCTATTCTTTAAAATAACCGTGTTTAATTCTGTTTTCCAGTCTTACATCTAACCCTGATCAGTTATCTGTTATTTGATCTTTCAAACAATACATTTCAAAATTACATGTTAAAGAGTCACTGTAAATAAAGTGTGCCCTTCTCTTGAGTTATTTCATACTTAACTTTGTGTCCTAATTTCATGTTTTATTTTTTCTGGCAGTTTTCCACAATAGCATTAATTCTATTTTTAAAATATTCATGGTATGTCTATTCTAAACAGCCTTAATTAATTAACACCTTATTGATCACAGCTAATTCGTTATCCTCTGTTGCCAACTAGTTTAAAATCCTCTCATATTTGACCATCTTAAATTGTGAATTTTCAATGTCTTTTATACCTTGATCTTCCAAACCTCTTACCCTTGAGAAGCAACCTTATATGGACTGATTTTGCATCTGTCCCTTTTTTTCCCACCACATTTGACCTTTGGCAAGATTTTACCCTGAAACGTCATATCTCCTTTGAGCAGCGTTGACAATCTCTGCTACAAGATTGAATCTCCTCCACAATGATTTCAGTTGCTGCCTTTCAATTGTTTGGGCTTACTGTTCCATAAAGCAATAAAAAAACTCTCCACAGAGATATCCCACATCCAGTTGGTAGGAGGCAAACATAATTAATGGATAAAAGACAAAGGATTAAAGGTGTTTTATAGTACTGTATGTGTCTAAGAAAAATTCCCCTTTTCTTTTTGCTAAACCGTCAACAAGCATGTATTGTACATCCTAATAAAAATGTTGATTGATAAGCTCATTACAGTCTCCCTTTACAAGTTTAGTGTATAGATTATTCCTAAAAATTATATAAAATATAGTAGCCAATTTTTAAATTCCCATTATATTTTCTTTATTTCTCATCACTCTAAACTAGTTTTTTTAATTGATTGTAGATATTAAAATTTTGCATTTATTTTGTTCTTAAGAATTATTTTCTGACAACATCCCTGTGATTCTGTTCTTCCAGTAGTTGCTAATAATGGACTGGGCATCAATATTTATAAATCAATTTCTTTATTATTCAGTACTCTGCTGTTAATTTGGGCCACTGTTTTCTATTTGAAACTCTGCTGTTTATTATATACAGACTAGAGGGCCTCTTGGACTTTCTTTGCACCATATTTTCACATTGGATCTATTTATATAGCAAATCAGAATAACCCTGAAAAGTCCAGAACAGGAGGGTGGAAAAAACATGGCAACGCAGACAAAGAAAGTGAAGTTGGCTTATAATAGGCTGTGGATGTACCATAGATTTAAATAGAGACACCAAGTCCGGAGTCTATGTGATCACAGTTGGATTTTCAGTTAGATCAGTGATTTAACCAGAAGCACTTAAGCTGCAAATGACAAAAATCTTAATCTAATTTAGCTTTTTTTTAAAAAAATGCTGACATAAATACACTCTTACTGGCTTCAGGATTGTATTGAACCAAGGGTTCAAACAATGTCTCCAATTACCTCAAAAACTCCCTCAGGAGAAAGAGAAACTCTTCAGAGAGCTGAGACTAATATGTCCCTCTGAGGGTCCAACCTGAGTCATGGACCTGTTTCTGAAACAAGTGCAGGGCCTGAGGCGTGAATTGTGTAGGGTCAGGCCCACCCCACCTGTGTGTAAAGTCCTTCACAAGGAACAAGTGGCTCTGTTAGCTGAAGAGGGTACAGGCAGTAGGAAGGGAAAACCAATAGATATGCAGTAGTGGGCCAAATTCCGGATGGTTATAACTAAACAGTGGGCTTCCTGGATGGCTCAGTGGTAAAGAATCCTCCTGCCAATGCAGGAGACACAAGTTCGATCCCTGGGTCGGGATGATCCCCTGGAGAAGGAAACGACAACTCACTTCAGTATTCTTGCCTGGGAAATCCAATGGACAAAGGAGCCTGGAAAGCAACAGCCCATGAGGTTGCAAAGATTTGGACACAACTTAGAGACTAAACAACAGCAGCAAGACTAAATAACCAGAGGAAGTAGGAACTGATCCTATAAACATGTATAATTACTATTGGGAGGCAGGGACAAAGAAACCCTGGCAAAAAAGGATCAGAGCCTAGATGAGAAAGAAGGCTTGGTGGATAGCTCCAGAACCCAAGTCAGAGAGGTTGACTAACAAGGGTCAGCACCACCACAGAAGTGTGTACAGTGGACATGGAAACAGGTTATGAATTGACGATGATCATGAACCAGGGTCTTTGGAGGCATGGGCTCCACATACACTTCTCTCTCAAAGCCTGAGTTGATATACAGAAGTTAAGATAGAGTGTGGGTGGAATTAAAGTCACAGGCCAAGCAAGTAGAGAGTGAGGGGCAATTCTTGGAATGGGTGAACAGTCACAAACCTTCTTGTAACATGTATCTCCAATCATATAAGCAAAATATTATAATTGTCCTCAATACAAATTTCATCATTCTTTTTTTTTTCCAGCTGGTGTTTGATACAGAGGAATTTGTTCTAGACTAGTCCTCATGTATCCAGCTAGTTAAGAAGGCTATATTCTTGCAATGACTATTAAACTTTATTTTCACACCATGTTTATTCATTACTTCCTCATGTTCCTGTTTTTCTAGGGAACATAAGTTATTCCAGCTCTACTGATTATTATTGCCTTGAGGGTTATGAAGCTGATCTAGGTAAAGCACCCAGCATGGAGCTCAGTTCCCAGTAAACACACATTTCAATTTTTTTTTTTTTTTTACATAGGAAAGAGTGACAAAATAACACAACCTGTAATTTTTCACACTATAGCTGAGACAGTGCCTGAATTACCATATATTGTGCAGGAATAACACAGAGTCTCAGCTGAAAGAAAAATTCTGATAAATGGATGGGTCACTGTGTCTGAGTTATTTATTTTCATGAGTTCATAAATTAGGGAAGCTGATCCTTGGGGAACATGTCTCAGAGGAAGAGACGATGAGAGACAGAAGAATTGGGAATGACAGGATGGAGGCTTTTCTCAACTGGGCCTTAGAGTCCAGGCCTAAGTCTGTGGTAGAAGAGAAAATAGTTTAAATAAGATTTCTTCATAAGGAGCTCCACGAGACTTAGGTACAGACTATGCTAAGAACCGACTCATTGGTAAAGACTGTGACACTGGGAAAGATTGAGGGCAGGAGGAGGAGGGAGCGACAGAAGATGAGATGGTTGGATGTCATCACCGACTCAATGGACAGGAGTTTGGGCAAACTCTGGAAGACAGTGAAGGACAGGAAAGCCTAGCGTGCCACAGTCCATGGGGTTGCGAGGAGTTGGACATAACTTAGTGACTGAACAATAGCAACAAGTACTGTTTCTAGGGCCAAGCTGATAAAATTGCAACACAGACCTGGAGACATGTACTTTCTATAGACTTTCATGATGTGTGCTTTGGCTGACATTGAAGGGCAATTTGTCCATTTGAAGATGTTGCAGTTTGGAGAGTGCTGAGAGACCAAGTTCAAGGGCAGTGCTACTCAAAGGTGGTCTACGTTTGGTCCCAGTCCATGCACAGAGAGTGAAAGCAGGCATTCAGAAACTTCGAGAGCAATTTGACATTGCTGTGACATTCACGAGCATGCTATTTTTCATGAAATTCATTTTACTTGTACTTTACAAAGGTATTGGTTTTATGTCAAATTAGAGGAGAAAACTCTTTCTTCAGCACAGGTAGTTTGAGGAGAACGACTGCTGTGTGAAATGTTCTGTGTCTTTGTGGAGATCACTGTCAGCTCTGGAGGGAACATGCCACCCCCCTTACCTGGGTTTCTGGTTGTGAGTATCAGTGATAAGCTGAAATGGGAAAGCTTGAATGAATTTGAGCCTGAACATGTGTGTGCTAAACACGAGAGTTTTGGTGATTTGCTGTGTGTAAACATAAGTAAAATGCATGTTTGTTTTTACTGTAGATATGACACCCACTGGATTCCCAGAAAATAGAAAGAACTAGGAGGAACTTGGGTCTGAGAATTGAGATCCTGAATCAAGAGATGAGAGGCAATGAGTCAATAAAAGTTGGGTTGTTAATATTACTGTTGGATAGTTTATTCCTGCCTAGAAATTTTGGAGTTACTATCATATTGTTTTCTACATAGATCTATAGGTAGTAAAATAATTTCACAAGGAACAGTTGAACTGATTATTATAGGAGAAACAAAACAGAACCATAGATAGCGGTTTGGTCATCTTAATGAATAATAGAGCAAAGGGTTAATCTAAGTGCCTCTGCCAGCACAAAGGAGAGTCTGAATAGGAGAAAATCAGTGAGTGCCCTGGGAGGAGGACACCAAGAAAGAGCTCTGGTTGTATTTATTTGAGGACATAAGCCAGACCTGAGAAAAGAAACCAGAGACCAGAAATAATTTATAGCTTTTTTTGTCAATTAACTTTGTCCAAGTACAAAGGGACATGGATTGCAACTAGGGGGATATTCAAGGCTTTCACAAGCTAGAGAAAGGAAATTCATGGTGGGGGATAGGCTTCTCTGGCGACTCAGATGGTAGAGAATCTGCCTGCAATGCAGGAAACCCAGGTTCAATCCCTGGGTCAGAAAGATTCTCTGGAGAAGGGAATGGCAACACACTGCAGTATTCTTGGGGCTTCCCTGGTAGTTCAGACAGGTGAGAGAGAGGCCGACCTCAGGAACTTAGATCCTAGTGTCCAAAATATGCAAATCTTAAGCATTGAGATAAATCCTCTTCTCTTAGGAGATGATAATTTCATTGGTGTATCAATTCATTTGTAAAGAAAAAGAAGAAATGAATTCTGACCTGGTAGAATGCAAGAGTTTCGTTATTTGATGGTAAATGGCATGAGCTTTGGGATAAAAAAATATTCCAAGAGACTGGTCTGAGTTGGTGGGAAGACTGTATTCCTAACTTCACAGGCTTCATAACTGTGAGTGAGTTACTTCAGCTTTCTGTTTCCTCCTATCCGGGAGATGACAAATGATAATAGTGATTTTATATGTTTAGTCACAGAAAGAATGGAGGACCTAGTGCGAAAGTGAAAATTAGTCCTGCTGGTGATCACATGTTCCTAACAGAACAGCAATGATATTTGCAGTGAGATACGACGAGGTCAAGAGAAAAAATGTTTTCAACAGGACCCACACAAGGCCACATTTAGCTGTGCAATAACTAAAATCTCCTCCTCATGAGTGACTGCTGCCTTTCACCAATGATATTCCAGATCTGCTGCGTTCTTCCCTCCTGAAAAAGATTACATAGATATGCAACTGCTAGACTTGTTCTTACAAATCTAATCCTACCTAAACATCAACCAGCACAAACAATCCCTATAATATACCCCTCCTTATTCTTCTCACTGAGATACAATCAGGGGATCTGTAGAAAGTACGTTCCCTTTGCTGCAACAAGCTAAATAGACCTAACTTTTTTTCCTTGATGACAAGGGTATGTCCTGTGGCCTCAGTGATATTTAATAATAGAAATTATTTAAATAAAGGAGCCAATAAATAGAAATGCCACATGCTGTCATGTAAGAAGTCCAAGTATTTTCCTTTCAGTTTACTGAGAAAACTAAAAGGGCTGAGTGAATTCATTTTCCTTCTCAAGACATAGTAAATGGTTAGCATGAGGATTAACCAAGTATCCAAATCTGGTGTTTGACATTATTGTAAAGAGTTTTTGTCAACAAATTTGGAGAAGATAATGGACGACATGATAAAGGGCCAGAGTGGACAACAAATCTTAAAAATTGCCAGGCAAACATAGGATGCCTGACCAAGGTGCTAGTCTAAGTCTATTACTCTCCTCAATGCCATGCTAACATTTACCCTCCCACACCCTGCCATTCCCCTCTCCAGATTGTCTCAATTATGTTCAGCCACGGATGAACTCACTTTTCTGAAAACGGCTCTTACGGAGCCACAGAACTGTATCGGTATCAATACCTAATTCTCTCCTTCTTAATTCACAAAAGGAGAAAGACTAGCTAGTTAGAGAAGAAGCCCAAAGTTCAGGTCTCCTTACTATACAAGGCTTTTCCATGATAAAAAGTGTCTAAATTAGTTCCTATGTTGTGGATTTTGCCACATCTTCTTCATTCACAAACATAGGTTTGCCTTTCTACAAGAACAGTAGAACATTTCCTGAAAGTTGACCAAAACAGGTAATAATTTGTCAAATCCCATGTGCAGACCCTGTGTTTCAAGAATTTTAGCTTTTCTCTATGGCTTCAGGAGTTTTAACAATTTTAAATTCTTCCTTTTAAAAATTCTCTAATTTCTTTTATCTTAAGGAGAACATCACACTTTTCACTCAGCTTTCTCTCTTCAATAAATACTGAAAAAAGTCAAGAAAATGTATCTTATTTTTCAGGTTATTTATTTGTTAAAATAGATTATTAAATCACTTCCACTTCATTTTAAAATGTTTATCATATCTACTAAGAACACTTTACTATCTTTGTTCTCTTTCTTAAATTATGCCGACTTTTCTATGCACAGTTCAATTTGGTTGCTCAGTCACGTCTGACTCTTTGGGACCCCATGGGCTGCAGCATGCCAGACCTCCCTATCCATCCCCAGCTCCCAGAGCCTAGGTAAACTCACATTGATAATGCCATCCAACCATCTCTTCCTCTGTTGTCACCTCCTTCTGCTTCAACCTTTCCCAGCATCAGGGTCTTTTCTAAGGAGTCAGTTCTTCGCATCAGGTGGCCAAAGTATCGGAGTTTCAGCTTCAGCATCATTCCTTCCAATGAAGATTCAGGACTAATTTCCTTTAGGATAGACTGGTTGGATCTCCTTGCAGTGCAAGGGACTCTCAAGAGTCTTCTCCAACGCCACAGTTCAAAAGCATTAATTCTTCAGTGCTCAGCTTTCTTTAGAGTCCAACTCTTATATCCATACATGACTACTGGAAAAGCCATAGCTTTGACTAGACGGACCTTTGTTGATAAAGTAATGTCTCTACTTTCAATATGCTGTCTAGGTTTGTCATAACTTTTCTTCCAAGGAGCAAGGATCTTTTACTTTCATGGCTGCCGTCACCATCTGCAATGATTTTGGAGCCCCACAAAATAAAGTCTGTCACTGTTTCCATTGTTTCCCCATCTATTTGCCATGAAGTGATGTGACCAGATGCCATGATCTTCATTTTTTGAATGTCGAGTTTTAAGCCAACTTTTTCACTCTCCTCTTTCACTTTCATCAAGAGGCTCTTTATTTCTTCACTTTCTGCCATGAGGGTGATGTCATCTGCATATCTGAAGTTACTGATATTTCTCCTGGAATCTTGATTCCAGCTTGTGCTTCATCCGGCCTGGCATTTCACATGATGTACTCTGCATATAAGTTAAATAAGCAGGGTGACAACAACAGCCTTGACGTACTCCTTTTCCTATTTGGAACCAGTCTGTTGTTCCATGTCCAGTTCTAACTGTTGCTTCCTGACCTGCATACAGGTTTCTCAAGAGGCAGGTCAGGTGGTCTGTTATTCCCATCTCTTTAAGAATTTTCCACAGTTTGTTGTGATACACACAGTCAAAGGTTTTGGCATAGTCAAAGCAGAAGTAGATGTTTTTCTGGAACTCTCTTGCTTTTTTGATAATCCAGCAGATGTTGGTAATTTGATCTCTGGTTCCTCTGCCTTTTCTAAATCTAGCCTGAACATCTGGAAGTTCATGGTTCGTGTACTGTTGAATCCTGGCTTGGAGAATTTTGAGCGTTACTTTGCTGGTGTGTGAGATGAGTGCAATTGTGCAGTAGTTTGAGCATTCTTTGGCATTGCCTTTCTTTGGGATTGGAATGAAAACTGACTTTTTCCAGTCCTATGGCCACTGCTGAGCTTTCCAGATTTGCTGGCATATTGAGTGCAGCACTTTCACAGCATCAACTTTTAGGATTTGAAATAGCTCAACTGGAATTCCATCACTCCACTAGCTTTGTTTATAGTGATGCTTCCTAAGGCCCACTTTACTTCACATTCCAGGATGTCTGGCTCTAGGTGTGTGACCACATCATCGTGGTTATCTGGGTCATAAAGATCTTTTTTGTATAGTTCTTCTGTGTATTCTTGCCACCTCTTCTTAACATCTTCTGCTTCTGTTAGGTCCATACCATTTCTGTCCTTTATTGTGCTCATCTTTGCATGAAATGTTCCCTTGGTATCTCTTGTTTTCTTGAAGAGAGCTCTAGTCTTTCCCATTCTATTGTTTTCCTCTATTTCTTTGCGTTGATCACTGAAGAAGGCTTTCTTGTCTCTCCTTGTTATTCGTTGAAACTCTGCATTCCAATGGGTATATCTTTCCTTTTCTCCTTTCTATACACATCCTTTCTATGCACATATCTTATTAATTCTTTGACCTTTGCTGCTTTTCTCACAGCTCTTCATATTTCACCTGTGAATGTTTCTGCTGGCCACTTCTCTAATTATATTTAAGTGTAAACAATACTATATGGTTTTCACCCTCCTTAGTAATCCTAGATGTTAAGTCTAATAATCTGGTAAATGAAGAACAGTATTTCTCTTAGATTTCAGATATTGACTTTACCTCACACAGCTATAAATAAAATCTACTAAAGTTGAATAATTTTCTCCCAAATATCCTTTCCAAAATTAATAACAGTATTAATCTTTATTGTATCTATCCTAAATTATACAGTTGTAAAGCAGGGGAGGCAAATACTTGGCAATAAGGTATGCATCTCCCTTCCTATGACAATGGTTTATAAAGCTCCTAAGAAACTCTGACAGCTTCTCCGCTACCTCTCAACAGATATACATCCTACTACTCAGAAAGCACAAAGTTCAGTTCTTTTTTAAAAAATTATTTGTTTATTATTTTCTTCTTTGACTATGGTGTGCAGCACACAGAATCTTAGTTCCCTGACCAGGGATTGAACCTGGGCCCTGGGCAGTGGATTTCTAACCACTGGACTGTCAGGGAATTCTCGCAAAGTTCGGTTCTTTTAGGGGCTTCCCCCAGGGATGGCAGAGCCTGGTGGGCTGCCGTCTATGGTGTCACACAGAGTCGGACACGACTGAAGCGACTTAGCAGCAGCAGCAGCAGTTGGTAACTCAGATGGTAAAGAATCTGCCTGCAATGCAGACCAAGTTTAGATCCCTGGGTTGGTAATATCCCTTGGAAAAGGAAATGGCAACGCACTCCAGTATTCTTGCCGGAGAATCCCATGGCCAGAGAAGCTGGCAGGCTACAGTCCATGGGGTCTCAAAGAGTCAGACACTACTGAGTGACTATCACTCACTCTCACTCACTCAGTTCTTTTATGTTTCTTTTGATGTTTATCTGTGTTTTTTTTTTTTTTTTTAAGTTTTTTAACTGAAGTGTAGTTGATTCACAATATTGTGTTGGATCACAGCGAAGTGATCCAGTTATATGTATATAAAATGTATTCTTTTTCAAATTCTTTTCCATTATGGTTTATTACAGGATATTGAATTTAGTTCCCCATGATTGTACATTTTATGTATGATAGTTTTCATCCAACTAGTCCCAAACTCCTAATCCAGCTCTCTCCCACAAGTCTGTTCTGTGAGTCTTTTCTGTTTTGTAGATAAATTCATTGGTGTCATATTTTAGATTCCACGTGTAAGTGATATCATATTATCTTTATATTTTTAAATACCATGTATTTACTGATACTAGCTCTCGGTCATGATGGTTTAGCTCCCTTAAACACTCCCTCATGTATGCCCATATTTTTCCTCCATCCAGCATATTGTAACTATATCATAATTGATGTGCTTATACCAATGTTGAGTGCTTACATCTTAGGAGTATATCTGTTTAATTCAGAGCTAAGCCATATATTTTACTATCATTGCTCATTTTTTGCACAATTCTGTTTTGTGTGCAATTAATATTGAATCTCTTTTTTGAGTGCTTAGTTTTTCATGAAAACATCACTAATATATTCTCAAATTCTTTCACCATAAAAATTCCCCTATCCATTAGTGTAAGTGTTTTGTTAATCTTTCAGTTTTATTTTCTGGTGCAGATACATCTCTCCCTAGGTTCTTCTGTATATACTGGTTGCTCCTGAAGCCTGATACCTTGCTTAAAACTCATCCTCTTGAGATCTTCGAGTCTAGGACTTCTCTTAATATTATTTTCCTTTAAACACTGTGATTTCTATTTCTTCATTAAGTTGTTCATTTTGTTGGACTATCTTTTTTATGAATTTCTTGAGAAATTATACAAGAAAGGTAACTTTGAAGTCTTGCATTTCTGAAGAACTCTTTAAATCTACCTTCAGACTTGACTGACAGCTAATAGATTCTGGGTTGGAAATCGTGTTCCCTTAGATTTGTGAAGGGATTATACACATACACTTTGTTTTAGGGGAAAGATACGCACTGCACTTTTGCCGTGCCACAAGGAGTACCTTGTGACAATTCCCTCTGGGACCCCTCTGTCCTTAGGTGGGGCCGTGTGCCTGGGGTTAAGTGATGTACGCGCTTTCCAGCCTGTGCTCTGAAAACTGCCTCATCAGCTGCCACAAACCCCCTTTATCCTTGGACTGCAGCCAATCCAGGGGGTCCAACGGAGATCTCCAGTGAGTCCTTAGCTGACACCAGTGGTACTAACTTGTGTGCCTCAGTACTACCATTCTAGATAGGGCTCAGTCAGATAGAACATGAACGTTCCTTTTGTTGAGCCACTGGCATTTGAGAGTAGTTTGCTACAGACATCAGCCTTTCTTAACTAACAGACATATTCCATTGTCTTCCAGCTCCAAGATTCACTGGTAAGACATCTAACGCTATTCTGATGCGTGAGTTTTTATATGACCTAATTAGTCTTTATTTTGCCCTTGCTGCATATTTTCATGGGTCTTTTGTTTTCCTTACTCTGGGAAGTCTATAAGCCACTTCAATTTGAAGATTCATGTCATTTAATTCTTGTGCTTTTCCTTTAATTATTTTCTCTCACATATCTTTGGATGTACTATTAATTAGATATTTGACTTCCAAGACTGAAGAGAGTGTCTTCTGTTTGTGTGTTTGTTTATCTTTTCTTTCCAATATTATATCTCTTTCCAGTTTTACATCTTCTACCTTTTGGAAGATGCCCTCCAATTTAACTTTTGATTACATTTATGATTTCAGTCATATTTAAAATTTTCCATACCTCTTTTTAGTCTTTGAATTTTACTTTAAAAATTATCTTCTGCTCTTATTTCATGGATTCAATATCTTCTCATTTCTCAGGGTTTATTTTTCAAAACCTGTTTCACTTAGCATAAAAGCTAACTGCTTATATTTTTCTGGGGTCCTTATAAAAGACCTCATACTATCTGACCCTGTTTCCCCTCTCTGACATCATCTCCCACTGCATTTATCTGTGCTTACTGCATTTATCTTCAGTTTCTCTTCTCTGTTTTTTTCCTTCTTATCACTTGTTATTTTGTATTTATTCCCTTACTCATTGTCCTATTGTCCGCAGTAGAATACATGCTCCATATTTTTTTAAGTAATAATTCTCCTGTTCAAAGAACTTTCTGGAAGCTATTGTTGCTTATTAAATATCTTTGAATGGATATTGAAATTGTATTTGTACCCAATGCATAGTAAGAAAGCTGTAAGTTAAAACATAAAAAGTTGTTTTTCTGAAAAGCATTCAGACCTTAGGAAAAATAATCAGCCTCTCTTTCAGTTCAGTTCAGTTCAGTCGCTCAATCATGTCCGACTCTTTGCGACCCCATGAATCGCAGTACGCCAGGCCTCCCTGTCCACCACCAACTCCCGGAGTTTACTCAAACTCATGTCCATCGAGTCGGAGAACTCCTTAAATAGATGTAACATGAATTCTTACCAACATTAACATTTTCTGGCTCTAAAGTTTATTTATTTTGTTCCCTACCTTTTAATACTAACTTTCTGTGGCCATCCTAAAGAATGCAGTACCATCTGACTCAGCATGGCATTCAATCTTTCTTTTGTTGCTTAGATGGTCTATAATGAGGTTAGCAAGATACCACTTTCTTCATCCTTTTATTTTTGATACCCCTTAAATCATTTACCTTTCCTTTTTGCCTTATAACACTTTCTCAGTTGTCTAATCTCCATTTATAAGTGTTCATTGTTTAGCAAATTCTGAGTTAGAAATTGTGAGAGGAAGGAGTGGAGATACCGAAGCAATCAAAAATATGATGATTATTTCCTATGTTTCTTTACTTAACTAGATTTTCTTAAACAATCAGCCTAACTTCCCTGTAAGTCTCTAGAGTAGTTATCCTGTTGCTTGTATATTTGATATCATTTACCTGACTTACTATAATTATAGACTACTGAATTAAATGTTTCATTTTACATGTGTTACACAGTATGCTATATTTTGATCATATGATATTAATCCTTCATTCACCTGAGGTGTAAAGTAGGATAAAGCTGGAACATATACAAAGGTCATATGGGACCAGGGCAAGGGCACATTTGTGGAATTGAGGGGAGACTACTATAATGGAAACTGCAGTCTGCAACTCTGACCTCCTTTCAATGGAGATCTTTTTTAGTTCCTGGGAGTGCTGCCAGCAGATTGCCAATAGCCATCAACCCCTTTAGGAATTGCCTCATCTATAAGAAACCATCTCGACCAAGGCCAAATTTCTTCTTGGATAGCCTGCATCCGATGACAGATATGTGAGATTCAAAGTCTGTACATTTTGGCTCTACTCAAGACAATTCTGAAGGGTCATTGAGCAGCAAAAGCTGCCATTGAACCTACATGATACTTTGACTTCTCCTTCTACCAGTCCCTCTTCCTTTCCTTTCTG
Organism: Cervus canadensis; assembly: GCF_019320065.1. Taxonomy (NCBI): domain Eukaryota; kingdom Metazoa; phylum Chordata; class Mammalia; order Artiodactyla; family Cervidae; genus Cervus; species Cervus canadensis. Next base: position 42,780,309 of record NC_057404.1, on the reverse strand, counting down.
TCCGCAATTGTTGATACAGAGGTGCACAGAAGACTTCAGAAATATTCAAAGGAGAGCTAGAAAGTGAGATGCTGGAGTTATATAAGGGAAAGCTTCCCTGAGGAAGAGATGCTTTAAATAAAACTTAAGTACTTAGGCTTTAGAATATTAGGCAGCTTTCATTAGTCAAGGGCTTCCCTGATAGCTCAGTTGGTAAAAAATCTGCCTGAAATGCAGGAGACCCTGGTTTGATTCCTGGGTCAAGAAGATCTGCTGGAGAAGGGAAAGGCTACCCACTCCAGTATTCTTGGGCTTCCCTTGTGGCTCAGCTGGTAAAGAATCTGCCTGCAATGCAGGAGACGTGGGTTTGATCCCTGGGTTGGGAAGATCCCCTGGAGAAGGGAAAGGCTATCCACTCCCATATCCTGGCCTGGAGAATCCCATGATTCATGAGGTCACTAAGAGTTGCATATGACTGAACGACTTTCACTTTTCATTAGTCAAGTATGTTAGGCTGTGCTGTGGTAATAAATAATCTTCAGCCACAACATTTGTTTTTCAAGCCATTAGAAATAAAAATGAAAAAGGAATATGCTTCTTCCATCCTTGTAGGAAGACTACTTGGAATTTTCCCATCACATATCCACTTATACCTCAGCAACCAGATTTTCTTACATGACCAAACCTAGTTGTAAGGAAAGTTGGTCCTTTACTTGTGTGACAATACCCCCAGCTAAAATCAAATTTATTTTTGTTTAAGAATTGGAAAAACTATTTGATAGGTATTCAGAAGTCTCTGCTCACTATCTTTTCAAGTTACTGTCACCACCCTTTCAAGTTTATTTCACTCACTATCTACTATTACAGGGTCCCTTCATATAGATTCATTTCTCACTTATTGTTTTACTAGGAAACACTAATTTTAGGGAAGAAACCATTCTCCTTGACTGGTGTTTCCATATGGAGCGCCCTCTCCACATGGCCTCTCTTCACACCATTCCCACTCTTTGAGGAAGGAATGAATTGCTAATTGGTCGTTGGCAAAAGTCTGACATTCATTGTCCAAGTTTCTTTTTTGGACAGAGCTAATCTAAAAAGAAAACGAAAGCTCTGGAGATTAGTATTTTTTTTCTCCCCTCTCTGTCTGAGACCCATGTGAGGCAAGAATCTGGTGAGAGTCTGTTCCTTAGACCCTTGAGTGGTCCACACCTTGGTCTGTACAAGGAGGTGGGGACATCTGCAAACATATTTTGGCCCACATCTCACCTTTTAATTCATTTTTATTAAAACTGAAGCTGGTATTTTGATCTTTTGCTTCTGATTCTTTCTTTTTGGGTTATATGTTCAGGAGAGGAATTAGCACATGATTTATTAGCTCTCTGATTCTCCATCATCTCCCAATTCTAGAAATTCCGTAAACCATAGCCTATAGGAATCAGATAAAAACACAATGAATGAAGCTGCTTCATGCAAAAAGACAAACTGGAGAGTTTTACTTTTGTAAAGAGAGAAGCAGTTTCTCAGTTCTATTAATGATTGACAGGAATTCAGGCTCACAGTAGTGAGATTCTAACTTTTTGAGGAGAAACTAGAAATGTAGATTTTCATATTAAATCATCTGTTTTCAAAATATTGGCTAAACTTAACAAAGAAACTTAAGTGAACCAAATAAAACCTGTCTATAGATCTTTCAGCTGCCAGTTTATTCTAAAACCTTATCATTATCTAAAAATTCCAGTGTGTCTTAGAAGGGCAGATTATTCTTCCCCTCAGTGAAAAGGGTTCACATCATTGTAACTGGTCACCTTAGATGAGAATAAGACATGATGTTAGGGAGAAAGTCTCCTAGCAATATGAAAATAGTCATGGCCAAAAATAAGGGCTACTAGGCACAGTCTATATTTAATGACTGCCGCTAGCTGGAAAAATGATTTGTCTTTGAAGAATTTTTGTTTGCTTTTTTTGGAAGTAGTGACTGAATTTTTATAAAATTAAAACAAAGGAAATGCTAATTGTTACAAATGCAGTCAGAAGCTTGCTTACCATGGCTATTCAGGTAGTAAAGAGGTAGGAAATTCTTACAGATAAGGCAGCCAGCCTGTTTCAGAGGCATAGTAGGACTTTAAAAATAGAAACTAGCTAAGGTATTGTCATAGGGAACATCATGAAGAATCTGCAGTGCCCTGACAACTCAGAGGAGCAAGGGAGTTTAGGTTTTCTCTCTGTTTCTTATTTCTTCTTGCTAACAGGGTGTGTACATTTCCCAAGAATCATCGCATATTTTTAAAATTTCGCCACACATTCATGCATCAGTGTCTTTTTTTTTCAACTTCAGGACACAGGGCTAAGTTTATTTTTTCAAATAATGGAGGTCAGGGATAAGCCATAGAGGTTGCAGCCTTGCTCTGGGAGGAATACTCACATTTCATTACCAGGTGATTTCAGTTAGCAAAGCACCAAATCCAAGATTGTATATGAAATCTAGAATATCAAATTTACTCTTTCGCACTTTTTAAAATCTTTTTTCTTTATACTTTATAATACATGCCAAATCCCAAAATGCAGACTTTTTTTAAAAAAAGATATGTGAGAATAAATCTATGGAGTAAATGACTTGATAGAATTTTAATTATTTTAGCTTGAATTATCTGGAAAACTAATATTCCAGAGCCAAGATTTTGTCAGTATTTATTAAATTAAATTCATTACGTTATTGTTGATATATTAAAAAAAAAACACCTTTAAACTGATCCAGTGAATGTGACTCAATAGTGAAAATGCAATCAACAGACATGAAATATTTCCTTTTGCTCCTATTTCAGTGATAAGGACATAAATTTTAATTATTCTTACTCCTAAATCTTATGTAAGGCATAGGAACAATTAAATTTCCTACGACTTTAAAGAACGTTCAGATGTTTTGTTCACTGTGTCACCTGAACAATAATGTACACGACAACTGAAAAGCTTGTTCATGTTGAATAAAAAAGTAAAGGGCTGTCTATTCTTTTCTTGGGCAGGATATTTTATGCTCCACCCTCCTGAGATATGGCATGATGAGGAAGTTCAAGCATCTTATCCTGTAATACTAGGCAGTAAGGTGAATGTCACTGTAAGGTGCAACTTCTTAATGTAGTTTCTGGGATTTGTTGGATATTTTTTAAGGGAGTTGGCCATTCATAATATTTGGTCAGTCCTTTTTCCCAGCAGATAGGACTGCCACATTCAGCTGCTCCCAATTTATCAGCCAGTATGTCAAGACAAATCTTCAGGTTCAACTACCCTTCAGAGCTTGCTTGCTACTTGAGTCAGTTAAATAGCTCTCTGAACCTCTTTCACTTCTCCTTCAACCTGGGTTGCTGTCTTCTGGGATGTGTCTTGGCATCATATTTATACCTTCTTAGCCAGTCTTTCTCTTCTCATAGATCTATTTCCAGAATCAGTATTCTTTTCCATTGAAATATTTGTCTATGTGTTTATCAGTAACACATTGTCCTGATTGCTACACTTTGTAATAAAGTCTTCTGACCTTATTTTTTCAAGATTATCTTGATATTCTAGGTCCTTTGCATTTCCATATGCATTTTAGATTTAACTGTTCAATATGTACAGAAAAACTCACTGAGATTTTAATTTGTGTGGCATTCAATCTATAGATCAGTTTAAAGAGTTTATACATTAAAAATACTGAGTCCTTGCACTCATAAACATGATACATCTCCCATTTTTTTAGGTCTTTCTTAATTTTTTTCAGATCTTTGAACCTATTGTCATAATTTTTCTATCTGACACTGCTGTATACGGTGTGTATCTATCTCTGTTTCTCTCTCAGTGTCTCTGTCTCTCTCAGCCCTTACTCTGGACGAATTAATTCTTTGTTGATGGAAAGACCCATGTGGCTAAGGTTTGTTGTCTTGAGCCAACAGTCAGTGAAGACTTGAAACTTGACAACATTTATATGATCGAGTTTAGAAGAAATAGATCCTCCTCTAATTAAAAATCAAGATGACTACAAGGCTGATCAACACCTTTGATAGCAGTCTTGTGAGTGATCCAGAGTCAGAGGCACCCAGCCAACCCATACCATACTATATCACCCAGGAAACTGGGAGGAAATAAATAGCTGTTGTTTTAATCCACTAAATTTTGGAGTAACTTATTACACAGCAATAGACCTCTAATACAATGGTTTCTATTTACAAAAAGTATCACTATAAATTATGTTGTCTGCATAACATTAAAATAATCATTTCTTTTTTACTATTTCAGTGTTACAATAATCACTACAAATAATTTGTACTACTACATTGTACAAATGTTGTACAATGTCTACAAATATTCACTTAAACTAAACCAATCATTTGATACCAACTAGATAGGTAATTTGTTTGGGTGTAATACTAGAAGCATCTGGTTATATGTGATACTAGAAATGATTCAACATACACTATAATACAACAAGCAGCCAACACACATTATAATACAACAGTGACATCTAACATGATACAATGTTTAAAGTGAAATCACTCCAACCAAAATAACAAAAGTATGTTTAATGGGAAACATTTTACAATGCGTTTACTTTTAATTTAAATTTAAATTAATTAAAATTAATGATTCAGTTGATCAGTTTCATGTTCTACATTTCAAATGGTTAATCACAACCTGTGGCAAGTGACCAACATTCTAACAGGGAAACCTTAAGATGTGTACTGTTGGATTAAACTATCACATGGATAGATGATTTGCTAAATTGACAGGATTTTTTTAAGATTACAGAACAAAGCAAAGACTGATTCAGAGACACAAGTCACATCTCCTTTTCTCTGTTTCATATTATTATGCATTAATTCAGCCAGCTACTCCTCTATTGTATATATCTGTGTGATAATAAAGTATAGTCTGTGCCACATATAGTAAAGAAGAATTTCAGATTCTTCACAAATGAAAAAAGGCAAACTGGTCAACTGTAGGGAGGCTCAAAGATAATGATGGACAGATGCAATTTTCAAGAATTTTCCTGTTTGGAAGGTACATAGGCAGATATTATAGGGCTCACAAAGGCTAATATTCCATGGCAAAAAGACAATTTGTCTTATTTCTCATGTTCTGTACTGCCCTTTCTGAGCAAGGATTTTTTACACAGGTTTTGTGTCTCTCTTGTTCAGGTCAGACTTTGTAGTGCTTGTGGCATTAATTTAATAGGAAGAGAACATGCTGGAATTCTCTAATGCTATTCACCTCTAGAAAAAAGGCAGTGCATCACAGTCTAGTGCTTTTATGGCCCTGTCTTGTTTGGTCAGGTAACCATTGTTTAAAGAACATGTTGACACTTTTTATGTGAAAACTGTCAAAGTCCTCTACTTGGGTCAGATCCATATGGGAAATATGAAGTTAAAAGCTGCACAATTATTTAAAAATTTTAGGACATAATCTATCTTTTTCATTTACTTTGGCTATCAAATTTTCATTGCAATTGCATCAACATTTCTTCTTTAATTTCAGGTACACAAATACAAGTAAAATTCTCTGTGTATGGAAACAAATCAATACAAGGTTGAATAAACAATAGGACAGAGAGGTGCAAGAATGTGAATTTATTTTATTTAACTGAACCGAGTTTGATCAGGAAATCCCCTCATTGTGGCTCAGTATTTAGAAATTCAAGATTTAGATGTAGTCACTGAGCAGTTTACAAAATAACCATGCTATTTCAGACAATTAAGAGTTTCTCCTCTTCTACCCTTTTTTCTTCACTGCTCCCCAGCTGTCATCTAAGCATGGGGTGATGGCAGGTTTCATGGAGGACTGGGCGTGGGGGGAGCAGATATCTCTGCCCCAATTTTTTCTGCTGTGTCCTCAGGTTAAACCCTTTCTGACCTCCACAACGTGCAACCAGCCCCCTCCTCTCTGGAGGGAACTGGGTGGGATTCCCTGTTCATGTCCTCAGTTCCTCACTGGGTCTATCCCTGCAGGGAACACACTGTCGCTTCCTTGTCATGAAACCACACCCCATCCTGTCTCTCACCAACACGGTCAGCACTTTCAAACCCTTCAGAAGATCTTTTTGAAAATTCGAGATCTTGCCTGATGTCATCTAATTGTTATGAGGCATTCTCAAGCTGATATGTGTGAAGTATGTTTCAGATACTTCTTTATCTAAGGTATTTATCATGCTACTACTTTGATTCTGCTCTGTCCATTCAGTTTTGGCAAATGACAAATCTGTAAGGCATTTCTTCCCAGAGTTCCAAACCGGAAGAATATCACAAGCCCTCTTTGCTTTAGTTTTGTTCCATTCCACTTATTTGAAATTTCTATCATCTTCCTCTTACCTGGCATCTTAGGTTCATTCCTATGAACCTAAGAAATGTCATAAATCTTATGGGTAGAGAGCCCTAGGAGAAGTAGACAGTAGAGATAATGTCAGGAAACAAAAGAACAAAAAAACAGACAAAACAAATCCTCTGTACTAGATTCTGATAGATGCTTGCTTAGAAGTAGAAGTGATAGTCCTTGCAAGAATGCAAAGATTTCCAAAGATGTGAAGCTGTAGAATGCAATAGGTAAATCTGGAGAAGCATACAGCTGCATGGGTATCAAAGGGTCATTAGAGTAAACTGCCGGCACAATATGGGACTTTGTATGAAGCCTCTGGGAGGAAAGGCCATGACTTTTCTGTAATAGATAAGACAAATTTCATCACAGCAGCCAAGAGAGAAGCTGAGATTAATCAGTGTCAGAAAAACTGTCAAAGAGAGGCCAGTGAGTATATCCCTTGCCCCATGCCACAAAAATACATAAACCATCCAAGAAATTAGCCCTGGATAATTAGGGCAGGAGATGTGGAATAAAAGAACACTAATTTTGAATAAAGTTACAACAAGAGTCTTAGTTCTTTCCCTAATTTTTTGTTGTTGTTTGGTTTTGGTTTTGTCACTCTGAGACTTAATTAAAAAAAAAAATCAAAATGTCTTCTTTAAGGGCAAGATTTAGTCTTGCTCTCACAGCATCTATCAAACAAAGTGGGAGCTTTAGATTTTATTGTTGTAAATTATTGAATATAATGTTGTAATTATAGAATATATAGTTATGCATTTTACACATATTTAAAATACTCAAAGCTTGGCATATTAATATGCACTCTAAGGATGCTCTAAGAGCAACCCCTACGTCTTATCACAGAAGCATGGCTTCTCATCGTTGCAGAGCTGAGGACCCTAGGAGAGGCTCCGGTCTTTCCCAATTTTTGACTTTTTTCCTAATGGGTCTTACAATTTAAGATAAATATTCTACTGAATTAGTAATGGAAGGTGTAGATTTATCTGAAACAAATTAACACTAAAAATAAATAATCAGGTTGGCATAGCTTTGAAGAGATCCAGAACCCTTGATTTAGAAAACTAATCTGAATGTTTGCTTTGGTTAAGTTCTCTCCCCTGAATTGATCTCCATCACTGTTCCCATCTCTACTGAACAGCAAGCCATATTTGGATTGAGGCCTCTTTTCCTAGATTTTCTCTCCAAAAAATCACTCTCTCAAGGCATCTAGATATACAACAGAGGTTGCTGGAAATTTGCAAAGGGGTTATAATCATAACAATTAAAAATCCTAAGTATTAAATAGCAGACATCTTTGTTCTTAGAAATTCTTTGGTCATGAATCATAGGTCATTTCTTTTTTTCTCTTTTTTATTTATTTTTAAAATTTATTTTTAATTGGAGGATAATTGCTTTACAATGTTGTGTTGCTTTCTTCTGTACAGCAATGTGAATCCGCTATATGTATACATAGACCCCCTTCCTAATGAGCCTCTCTCCCCACTCCACACCCCACCCCTCTATATCATCACAGAGGCTTAAAACTGCCTGAGCCCCCTGTGCTACAAAACTGCTTCCCACTGTCTATTTTACATATATGTATATATGTCAATGCTACTCTCTCAATTCATCCTTTCCCTGCAGAATTTAGCTACATAATTCATTATTTAGTTCCCTTTCACTGTTCTCTGTCCTCAATTTTTGTTTCCTCTGGTGTTTTGTTTTTAATATGTTATTAAAAACTGTTATTCACAGTATGAGAACTGGGTTTCATGTGCCCTTACCAGGATGATATTCTCATGATTGATATTGAGGGGCCATCAAGCCATGACCATTTTAAATTATATCTTAAATGGGCTTTTCCATGTCATGTGATTTGTAAAAATTTAAACTGGCATTTTTAATTTTAATATATATTGCTTTTTCACACTTAAATATAAACCCAAACTAGTCAAATGCTCTTGCATCTACCTTTGTGGACAGATAATTTTCTGGTCCACAATTTTACTTTACATACTTTGGCATCTTATGGGACTCTTTAGTCTGACTCTTCAGAGTACATGAGCCCAAGGTCATGTGTCTTTTTCCACATGAAAAAGTCCTCTTGAAGGCAGGACTCTGAATTTGTGGAGTTGGTCAACTCTGCTAGGGTATCACAGCTTTAGCACCTGCTTTGATGTATGGATTCAGGCTTTCGTTTCATTTTTACCTTCTATGGAAGCTCCCCTATTACTTGCCAGCTCAGATGTAAATTTAAGAAAATCAGAAATACATATTCAGTCAAATTTTGTTTTGTATGTAATGTTTTGTAGATAGAGTTTTCAGCATACCTAGTCTACTGTGTTTCCAGAAGTTCCAGCCCCTCCCTTTTTCTCTCACTCACCACCAATTTCTGTTCATCTCATAGGCAGAGCCATTCAGTTTTCATTTTTGTGGGAAGTCATACTTGAACACTGTAAATACTGTAAATATTCCTTCTGGGCCTTGCCTTCTCTGCACAAAGAAGCCTAAAAAGGTAATATTTTAAGCCAAGACACTTTTGACTTTCAAAGAGATATCTGTAACATCTATTAAAATACAATTTCTTCATATGACTATATTATCTTCTAAAATTTTACCCAGAAATCATTAACATTGGCAAATAGTAGCAATTTTGTTGTTTGGTCTTTTAGTTTGAAGGATTTTTTAGAAGTATTTGTGAATGGGCCAAATCACACTTGGGCCTTATTTTATTTCATCTTCCTGGTGTCAGATTTCCCCAGCCCTTGCTGTCCAAACCAGTGCTGCTCCAAGTGTGATCTGCTGAGTGATATTCATTCACAGATTCTTGTTAATGTTCTTTGGTCAGTAAAGTACAGAGATGAAGTGTCTAGAAACCTTTACAATTTGACATTGCAGAAATATGCAAACACATGGTAGGTGAACTAATCTTACTGAGCAGGACATAGGTCGTGCTGATAGCAAGTCCATGTGATAATTTGTATTCAGTAGAAGCTATGTGATAGGTGTGCATAGAACAAATTCATTTCAGTCCATGAAAAATGGGAGTGGTGAAATAAAAACTGGTTCTTGATAAGAGATGGTTTGAGAAGGATTGGTGTAAATAATAATGGGTATTTTATACCTTTAGATGGATTCAAATAGTTATTGCTGTGGATATATTCAGCTATTTAGAATACCTCAATGATAAAGCCCAATTATAGATTTCTAGAGTGGTCAGTATCTTTAATCTGAAATTGTATATCTGTGCCTCCTATGTGCATGCCACATGAAAGAATGAACAAAAATTCCAGGTATAAGCATATGTATTGCACTTGAAGCGCTTGTGCTATCATCAGCTGGCAATAGGTGCTATTACACTATGCAAGAATAGCATAAAAGTTAGCACCATTCAGGAGTCAGTCGAAGTTGAAAAATTCCAACTCCAAAACAAGAAGGACTAGTTTAATCACAAATTCCACTACTGAGTAGCTGTGTGATGTTGGGTACGTTACTTAAACTCTTTGAGGCTCACTTTCCTTATCTGTGAAATGAGGATAATGGTAGTGGCCCCATGTCATAAATTTGTTTGGAAAAATTCTCAGTAAATGTTGTCATCATCATTTTTGTTACTATTTCCTGCACTTAGAGCAGAGAGGAATGCAATGGTAATCTTCATGTTCATCCAGCACACATACATTAATTTTTGAGCTTTTATTGTGAATAAATGCAGATTTTAAAAGTGTGCTTTTACTCTCCTCTTAATTTTCCTAACCCAATTTGCTTTTTGTTTCTGGCTCCCAACTCTTCTCTGAGCAGTTCTCTGTATCTTTGATCATCCCAATTTCCAAATATTCTTGCTTGTCATCATTCTTTATACAACAAACATTTATTAAATACCTGTGCCAAGCAGTGTTATTGGTTCTTGACATAAAGAGAAGAATCAAATATTGTTTCTGTTTTTGAAAAATTTACAATTTGGGCTATCGCGTGTGTAACAAATGGTGGCTCAGATGGTAAAGAATCTGCCTGCAATGCAGGAAACTTGGGTTTGATCCCTGGGTTGGGAAGATCCCCTGGAGGAGGGCATGACAACCCACTCCAGGATTCTTGCCTGGAGAATCCCATGGACAAAGGTGCCTGATGAGCTACAAAGGGGTGGCAGGGTCAAACATGACTGAGCGGCTAAGCACAGCAGAGAGAACACCGCATGTGTAATAAGGATCAGTGTTGTAAATGTTATGATAAATATATGAATGGAGTAAGAGATCAAAAAAGAGAAGTCTCAAAATTCTGCATGGAAGAATTATGAAATATTCTATACATTAGCGCTGCTTCAGCTGATCACCAATAATGGATGTGTATCCAAGAGGACTGGGCAAGAGGTGAACAGGTGAAATATTTGTTAGTAAAGGTAAACAGGAATAATTCCATACAGGCACATAGAGGAAACTTCTTTTTGAAGAGGAGGTTGGTGGCAAAGAAAAAGGAAAAAAAAAAAAAAAAAGCAAAGCTTTTCACAGTTAGACCCAAATCCCTGCCAAAATTACCTCCCCTAAATTTTACAAGACAGGAGAGAGATCAACGTTTCTGCCAGTATTTCCATCAGATCTTTCTTTTTCAGAAAATCTCTGATTCTCTTCATTCTCTTTTCTTCACGTTGTTGTGACAAAAGAAATAATCAGGGGGGAAAAAACTTCATGAATTTGTTATATATCACAAAATGAAAATAAGCTGGTTACTTCCTCGGAGTAGGGAAGCAAGGTGGGGAAACACGCCTGGACGAGGAAAGGAGGGAGAAAGTCAGTAACTGTTGAGCCAGAATGGCCAGCCTGGGGCTGCGTCAAGCCTGGGAGTTGGAGAGCAAGGGCTCGGGCATGCGCAGTACAGAAGGCAGCGCCGCAGTTCAAAGAACCAGGGGAGAATTTCTGGACACAGTTTAAGTGACAGGAAAACGCCAAACCATAGGAGCAGTTCTTAATGAAATGAATACTCCTGCAGCAAGTTATAAATTGAATATATTTAAATCTGCTACTGCTTTCCACAACTTAGTTCTGATTTCCTGGCATGCATTTTCAAGAAAGAAAGATCGGAATGGTATAAGCTAGAATTTCTACCATTCTTTTTATTCCTCTTTTCCTGAATTTCAACCTCTTATATATATACATATAACAGTGCTTTTATTTCTAATCCTTATTGCTAAGGCTAGAGAAGGAAAAGCTTGTTTACACAAATGAGCTAGTTGTTTTCTTTCTTATGTGATCACTTACTAAAGATTAACTCACCTTTATTATCAACCTACTGGAGAAGGAAATAGCGACCCTGGCGGGGTACAGTCCTTGGGGTCACAAAGAGTCAGACACAACTGAATGACTGAACACACACATATATTCTTTTTTTTTTTTAACATATATTCAATTTATACATATAAACACACACATCAATATATAGAAAGAAAATATTTTAGACATCCTCAATTAATACACTTCTACTAAGTACTTAATTTAAAGCTTTCCCAGAAGGTTGGAAAGGCAGGGATGAGGATGACAGAGGTGGGGATATTTTGGATTTCAGCTTTAATTTGTGAAAATTTTCTCTGCCTGGTGTGAGTCACAGTGGAGAATGGAAAAGGATCCCTCTATGAAAACTGGGTTTTCTGTGACTGACACATACTGCATTTTTAATAACACAGACTGAAATGCATTATTCAGAATTCACTCTTGTCCAGCAATTCAGCTCTGCTGTAGATCTTCATACTTCTAGTAAGCCTGTTGTCTGCAAAAATTCAAATTCTTATTATGATCAATACTAGTAGCCAAGATAGTATATGTCTGCCCAAGTAGAATGTAGTGAACTAGCACAAGGGATTATCATACCATATTTTGAAATCAGATAATTATGAATCAGTATTTACTGTGAGCTATCTCAGTGAATATCTAAATGTATATAGCCATTTGAATTTTTATTTTCCTTTGACTGGTTTGAATAACATTTCATTTCCACAAGGGAAGCATTCCATTTCAGGTATCAACACATAAGTATAGATATCACTTCTTAAAAGCAGTAACAGAGCCCTTATAGAGTTCAAAAATTCTTGAAGCTCAGGGATAGTATATTTAGAGGTGATGGTACTTATTGTTGTTTGTTTAATAATGAATATAATCTCAATTTTTTAGGATCAAACATGTATATTATAAGGCAGCTCAAACTGCCAAAACTAGTTCAATAACCCATGCCCTTCTAAAATTAATATACACACAATAAAACAATCAGATAAAACTTAGAAAGTTTTTAAAGATCCAACTTGGCTATTTGCTACTTATAGAGTGAGTTTAAGTCATTTATCTGATCTGAGCATCATTTTCTTCATCTGTGAAAGACAGGTTATAATAATCCCTACTTCAAAGATTCTGTGAGATTCAAATAAGATAATGTAATACATATGCTTTGTAAGTGATATTATAAATCCTTGTACAAGGTAAGCTTTATAATTATTGTTATTGCCAAAGTTTTCATTTTTATCTCAAAAATATTTGCTCCCATCACTTTGAAGCATGCTTTCAAGATCAAAGTTTGCAGTGATTAACTGTCAGTGACTTAGACTTCCACCTGCCTTATGTTGATAAGTTTTTCAATCTCATACAGGAACAGTGTATTAAAAACAAAAATAATTAGCGCAACTTCAAAATTCTTACCTCGTAGGGATGCAGTTCTACCACTAGGATAGTGTGATCTGTAAACTGTACACATTTGGTATTTGGTATTTACCATTCTTGCTTATTCCTCTTCAAGAGCGACCATTGTAAGTTCATAATCTAGAGTAGTTTGTAATTAGAATAATAAAACCTACTCCATGGTGTTTTGATGAAGGATGAATAAAGTAATATTTGCAAAATTCTTAGTGTAAATCTCAATGAAACCTGGTAATATGTGTCTAGTGTGTGGGGATGCAATCTCATAAAGTTAATGACCATAGGCTAGCATCAAATAACTGAATTCAAGAAGTGCCAGCCAAAAAAATAGAAGACAGAAAGACAGGAAGTTCATAGGAAATACATTTCAATTGATTGAGTTCTAAAGTGTTTTTCTTCTTTGTATGCCTTCCAGTAAAGAATATATAGTATTAGTTATGGCCCTCTGGAGAACTCTAATACATCAATAATTTCACAAATTTTATCTTAAGTCTGAATTGCTCAGCAAACTCTAAACTTAGATATCTAGATTCTAACTTGACCTCATTTGAATATCTAATAAGTACCTCCAAAGTAACATGATTAAATCTCTTTTCCCAAATTCAACCTGCTCCTCCTTCAGTCTTCTCCATCTCAATAAATTTATTATATGTGTGTGTATATAATAGTCTATGTGTGTGTATATATAAATATATTTACTCTATGGATTTGGTCACATGATTAAGGAGGCTGCTGCTGCTTAGTCATTCAGTCGTGTCTGACTCTCTGCTGTTCATGGACTGGAGCCTGCCAAGCTCCTCTGTCCATGGGATTTTCCAGGCAAGAATACTGGAATGTGTTACCATTTCCTTCTCCAGGGGATCTTCCTGACTCAGGGATAGAACCTGTGTCTCTTGAGGCTTCTGCATTGGCAGGCAGATTCTTTACCACTGCGCCACCTGGGAAGTTCCTGTAGAGACTGAGAAGACCCTTGATCTGAACTTTGCAAACTTGAGACCCAGGAGTTCTGTATATAGTTCCAGTATAAGTCTGAAGAACTGAGAACCAAAAGGGTCAATGATGTAAGTTCCAATCTGAAAGTCAGCAGAGACCCAAGCAAGAAGATCCAGCATTCAAATCCAAGTCCAAAGGCCATCAAGGACCAATGTTCAACTTAAATAGTTGTGCAGAAGGCCTAACTAACCCTCTTATTCAGCCTTGTTGTTCCATTAAGCAAGTCTTCTGTTGATTAAGGACCAGCCACATTAGGGAAGGCAATGTGCTTTACTCAATCTATGAAATCAAATGTTAACTTCATCTAAAAATACCCTCTCAGACAAACCCAGAATAATGTTTGATCAAATATCTGGGCACCCTGTGGCTCAGTCAAATTGACACACAAAATTAGCTGTCATATTTACCAAAGATTTAAAGTCAAGAACCTGGATGAGATCTCCAAAGAAGATTCAAGAACTAAACCCCAGAAATGCTGATGATTAAAGCCCCTAAAGATTAGGGATATTCAACATAAGACAGAGTGGTAAGATCATGGTGACAACACACCACTCAGTAGAAATGGCCAGAAGGACGTTTCGAATATGAAAGTCTTTGAAGGAATATTTGACAGGACAGAGAACCATAATGCTGAGGAAATACCATGGAATAAAACTGGGAAAGAGTGTATCTCTTGTCCATGTAGACATCATGTGTTAGTCATATTAAGACCTCTGACAAGTCGGGCTTTTTCTGTCTTGAAAGATAAAAGTGACACACATACATATGTGTGCTCAATCTCTTCTGTCATGCCTGACTCTTTGTGACCCTATTCGTGGGAGTCTCCAGGCAAGAATACTGGAGTGGGTTGCCATGCCCTCCTCCAGGGGATCTTCCTGACCCAGGGGTTGAACCCGTGTCTCTTCCATTATCCTGCATTGGCAGGCAGGTTCTTTACCACAGTGCTATCTGGGAAGCCCAGAAGTGACATACACACATGCACAGAAAAGATAGTAGAATGAAAGTAAAGGAAATGATGATCAGCTCATGTATCACACTCACTACGTGCCAGACACTACTCCAAATACAGTGTGTACATTGATTCACTTAAGTCTGACAACCTCTGGAGTGAGTATTATTATTCCTGTTCCACCCAGGGAAATCACATTATGGGGACATTAGGTGAACTGTTCACAGTCACACAACTAGTAAATAGCTAAGCCAGGATCTGAGTCTGGGTCACACAGTGCCAGAATTTGTGCACCTGATGATGATGGTCTGTGTGGTAGAAAAAGGCAAAGGGTACTGTGAAAGGAGAAAATGGAAAAAGTATGGGTTTAAACTTAAATGTAGGGAGGTGGGAGGGGGATTCAGGATGGGGAACACATGTATATTCATGGCTGATTCATGTCAATGTATGGCAAAGGGTTCCCTTTTCTCCACACCCTCTCCAGCATTTATTGCTTGTAGACTTTTGGATAGCAGCCATTCTGACTGGCGTGTAATGGTACCTCATTGTGGTTTTGATTTGCATTTCTCTAATAATGAGTGATGTTGAGCATCTTTTCATGTGTTTGTTAGCCATCTGTATGTCTTCTTTGGAGAAATGTCTGTTTAGTTCTTTGGCCCATTTTTTGATTGGGTCATTTATTTTTCTGGAATTGAGCTGCAGGAGTTGCTTGTATATTTTTGAGATTAATCCTTTGTCTGTTTCTTCATTTGCTATTATTTTCTCCCAATCTGAGGGCTGTCTTTTCACCTTACTTATAGTTTCCTTTGTAGTGCAAAAGCTTTTAAGTTTCATTAGGTCCCATTTGTTTATTTTTGCTTTTATTTCCAATATTCTGGACCCAGCAATACCACTCTTGGGCATACACACTGAGGAAACCAGATCTGAAAGAGACACGTGCACCCCAATGTTCATCGCAGCACTGTTTATAATAGCCAGGACATGGAAGCAACCTCGATGCCCATCAGCAGACGAATGGATAAGGAAGCTGTGGTACATATACACCATGGAATATTACTCAGCCATTAAAAAGAATTCATTTGAATCAGTTCTAATGAGATGGATGAAACTGGAGCCCATTATACAGAGTGAAGTAAGCCAGAAAGATAAAGACCAATACAGTATACTAACACATATATATGGAATTTAGAAAGATGGTAATGATAACCCTATATGCAAAACAGAAAAAGAGACACAGATATACAGAACAGACTTTTGGACTCTGTGGGAGAAGGCAAGGGTGGGATATTTCGAGAGAACAGCATGTATATTATCTATGGTGAAACAGACCACCGGCCCAGGTGGGATGCATGAGACAGGTGCTTGGGCCAGGTGCACTGGGAGGACCCAGGGGAATCGGGTGGGGGGGGGGGGAGGTGGGAGGGGGAATCGGGATGGGGAACACATGTAACTCCATGGCTGATTCATGTCAATGTATGACAAAACCCACTGCAATGTTGCGAAGTAATTAGCCTCCAACTAATAAAAATAATTGAAAAGAAAAAAGAAAAGAGAAATATTGACAGGGTGATATTTGCACACTGAAGATGCTATTAACCATAAATTTTTATCTGAAATAAAATGTGATATTCACAAATAAAAAAAATGTATGGCAAAAACCACTACAATATTGTAAAGTAATTAGCCTCCAACTAATAAAAATAAATGGAAAAAAATAAATAAAGTTAGACTGTGGTGATAGTTGCACAACTCTAAGTGTATTAAAAGCCATTGAATTATACAACTATTGTGGGTAAACTTTATGGTATGCAAATTATACCTCAATAAAGCTGTTTTTTAGAAAAAAAACTTAGATGTAAGAAGGTAAATCAAATAGAATAACATATGGACTGGCTTTAATTCATATTGAGAAGTTTGTAGATAATTTGAAGATAGAGAACTCTTATAGAAATTTGAAGAGGGGTTAAACATGCATATGGTTTTCTGAATTTAAAATGTGTTACTCATGATGAAATTATATTTTAATTGTAAGCCAAAGAAATAGGGAAACCTGGAAAGTGTCATAATAGTTTGAGAGCATGACTTTATATTTTTGGGCTCCAAAATCATTGCAGATGTGATTGCAGCCATGAAATTAAAAGATGCTTGCTCCTTGGAAGGAAAGTTATGACCAACCTAGACAGCATTAAAAAGCAAAGACATTACTTTGTCAACAAAGGTCCGTCTAGTCAAGGCTATGGTTTTTCCAGTGGTCATGGATGGATTATAAAGAAAGCTGAGTGCTGGTGAATTGATGCTTTTGAACTGTGCTGTTGGAGAAGACTCTTGAGAGTCCCTTGGACTGCAAGGAGATCCAACCAGTCCATCCTAAAGGAGATCAGTCCTGGGTGTTCATTGGAAGGACTGATGTTGAAGCTGAAACTCCAATACTTTGGCCACCTGATGCGAAGAACTGACTCATTTGAAAAGACCCTGATGCTGGGAAAGATTGAGGGCAGGAAGAGAAAGGGACGACAGTGGATGAGATGGTTGGATGGCATCCCCGACTCAATGGACTTGGGTTTGGGTGGACTCTGGGAGTTGGTGATGGACAGGGAGGCCTGGCGTGCTGCAGTTCATGGGGTCGCAAAGAGTCAGACACAACTGAGCGACTGAACTGAACTAAAAATTTAGCAGTGAGAGCATTACAGCTCTGTTCCTTAGGGAGAAGTAATGTTTGGTCACCAATTAAAGACCTAAGCTTTCCACATCTTCGCACCTTTGAGGATGTATATGATTTGTCAAATTCTTAACTGGAACTCACCCCCCCCATACCCAAAGCCAGTATCAAATAGTAGCTACTTCATGAACTCTTTTCCTTTCTCCATTAAATATATTCAGGCATTCCTTCCTCTGAGTCTTCAAAGTATTTTGTTCACACCTCTATCTTAGTAGTTAACACTGTACAAGTATGAGAAAGTTTTAGAAAGTTCACTTTATGCCACTTTGCTTTTATCAAAGACCTACTTAATGCCTGCTTTTGCTAACTGAGGAGGAGTTTTGTTTTTACAAGGGCAACAACAAAAGCAAGCGTAAATAGAAAATAGCATTCAGCATTTATTTTGCAGCGAGAGAGCACAAAGGCAGTATTCACCACAATACTGCGAGACTGGCCCCTCCAAACTCCTTCCCTGGGAACTACACTCAGCATCTCAGCAGCATCAAATCCGCCATAGCTCTGGACTGTGTCTGTGAACATCTCTGCTTGATCTGGATTTATTTTGTGCATCTGTTAGCAATATATGCCCTAAAGTAGTTGCTTCTTCAAAGGGTTTCATAGGAATGCTTCACTTTGGGATAGCAGGGGAAACCTGTATGGACTTTACCCATAAAAGTGTGCAGGGCTGCCTGTAGTGTACTATTTTGACATCCCTTCAGGACTGAGGCACTTACTCGTCCGACTGTGGCAAGGGTTGCCTGTTGACAGCTTACAGCTGCGTCCCTCTTGGTGAATTGCTCTGTGAGGAAAGATACTGCCTCAGCCTCTTCCCCCAGGGAACCTCCCATTCAGTAACTGTTTGATGCAGGAGTACAAAGGCCTGGCCCATTTGCTCCCATTGGGTATAACCCTGAAGGGACATCGCAGCTTCAGAGCTTCCTGGGGGACTGACTGAGTTTGCTGATGGAACTGCACTGTAGCTCACTCTCACCTTCTGCCCAATGCTGTGTCAGAGTTATAACCAGAGCACTCTGATGCCTACAAATCTCTGGTTTCCTAAAGAAACAGGTCTTAACCATGCGTCTCTCCTTTCTGTTAGAATCTGCGTTTTTAGAAGGAAAAGACATTTCTTTTTTTCCATGGAATAACTTGTATGCAGCTAACATTTTGTGTGCCTGCTATGGCTTAAATACCATGATCTATAATATTTTGCTATGCCTTCAACACCATGATATATATATATATATATTAATCACAACTCTTGAGTTAGGTAGTACCATATTTCAGTGATGCTAAGATCCATTGTTTATAAGATGCTTATCAATTTGTAACAGCTGTTTATGATGAAATATGAGGGCTTCCCAGGTGGCTGTTGTTGTTCAGTCACTAAGTTGTGTCCAACTCTTTGCAACCCCATGGACGCCAGGCTTCCCTGTTCTTCACTGCCTCCTGGAGTTTGCTCAAACTCATGTCCGCTGAGTCAATGATGCTATCCAACCATATCTATCACTTCCTTCTCCTGCTGCTTTCAGTCTTTCCCAGCATCAGGGTCTTTTCCAGTGAGTCAGCTCTTCACATCAGGTGGCCAAAGGATTGGAGCTTCAGCTTCAGCATCAGTCCTTCCAATGAATATTCAGGGTGGATTTCCTTTAGGATTGACTGGCTTGATCTCCTTGCTGTCTGAGGGACTCTCAAGAGTCTTCTCCAGCACCACAAATTAGAAAGCATCAATTCTTCAGTGCTCAGCCTTCTTTATGGTCCAACTCTCACATCCATATATAACTTGCTAGTGGTAAAGCATCTGCCTGTCAATGCAGGAATCACAGGTTCAATCTCCGTGTCAGGAAGATCCCCTGGAGCAGGAAATGGCAACCCACTCTAGTATTCTTGCCTGGAAAATTCCTTGGACAGAGAAGCCTAGTGGGCTAACAGTCCATGGGGTCACAAAGAGTTTGGCACAACTAAGCGACTGAACACACATGATTGTATAACAGATCACAGCATGTGCTATCCATACAAGTACATACAAATATGTATCTTTATCTTTCAGTTTTAATTTTTTTCATTCTAACCCTCCTTCATTTGTCAGTATAAACAATCATCTTGAATGTGTTGAACCCTTAGTAATCATCAGTGATATGCTGATATTCAGAGTTCACTGCTATAATTTTGACTGATTTAGCACCTTTCAAATGAATGGCAAAATTCAAAGGCATATTAAAAATGCAGGGGGTTGACTGTGTTTGTATCTTGAGACTTATATAATTGGGTCCTTAATGGAAGCCATGCTCTCCTGAAATTTAAACACTGCATCAGAAAAGCCGGATTACTTATAGTGGATAAATTAATAAATGAATGAGTAAACTGATTAAAATGAACTTGGAGGGTTCAAGACAAAATATCATCTAAACATATTTCAGACCAACACATCATGATGTGTAAGTTCAACCTCCCATAATGTTTGAAGGAAAATAATGTCATGCATTGCTGGAGAATTGACATTAGTCTGGTGACATAAAAAAGTGAACAAAGAGTGATAAGTGAAATGTATTGGAGACATTGAGAAATATGAGCTGAACCAAGAGTAGTTCAGGAGGTTAAATAGAATGGTGTGAATGAAGGAATATTGAGATCTATTTGCAAGTTTGTATATATTAAATTAAAAAATATGAAAATTAGCATATTCACTTGGAACCTCTGGAGGTCATGAAGCTTCTCTAAGCATAGTTTTAAAATTCATTGCTCATACCTGAAAGGGAAAAAAAAAAATCATCAGAAACTCATGACTTCACCTCTGGGGACTTAAAAGTTGGCTATTCCAGTAGGAAACACATGGATGAGGGTCCTTAGGCAATGATTTGTTTTGAACTGTGGAAGATTATATTGCTGACATTAATCAGGTGTGTGTATCATGACACCTGTACAACTGCTTAAGGCCATGAGGCTTTATTTAAAAAACCATAAATGAATATTTAGTTAGCTTATATTTTTTATTTATTTCAAATTCTTATCATTAAAGCGACATAATTTTCTAGTAGAATCCTTTTACTATTTCAACATGAATTCTAGTAATGATTTTTTAACGGTGTTTTTATGATTCTTGAGAGTTCAATGAAACTAGCTTTATAATCTCATCCAATTCTATTTATAAACTTTGAACTCAAAATCAATATCAGGTATGACTACTTGGTATTATTTATCAAGAATATTTGCATGGTCAGGCACCATGTGTAGTCTTGATATGAGGAATAGTTAAAAATAGTATTATACTGTGAAAAAATATATCTGGATATTGTTATTTATCATTATTTATGCCATTAATTCAAATACATTAAAATATGAGCTCATAGAAAATATAACTATTTTTATATAATTACTTATGAATCATTTCAGCATGGTATAAAGTAGCCTAGTCAATAAAACAATATCATTTCCCTGTTCAGTTTTTAGCAGAATACAGATGCTTGGTGAAGTGTGAGAATTACACTAATTGATTCTGTATTCCTGAATCTACATAGTATCTGCTAGATTTTAGGAGATAGTTTGGTGAGCACAAATTGAAATTAGTGGATAAGTGAGGCACATATCATTCAGTTCCAGCTAGACTTGGGTAAGGAAAAGCTGTCTGATACCATGGTTTTCAATGACTCAAAGTTCATTTTAATTTTTGTCAAAACTTTTCTAAAGTTTAAAATTAATATTTGATAACATACTCTAAAAAAACATAAATTTGAATCAATTCTCTCCCTGGAAATACTGGGAGTAGAGTTCACTGATGATTATATAGGGGCCCTGCCATCCATGTACTCCTTTATGTGATGAAGAAAAATGTTGCTTCTGTATATGCTTAACCACCATTTCCTACAAGTAAGGAAAAAATCATCATCAATAGCAACAATGTAGCAATAAAAGTCACACCACATAGGAGACTCCCCAGAAGGCTATGTACTCTCAAAATCAAAGAATAATTTCTAGAGGCTCAAGAAAGCATCTTGAGTCGTTCAACTTTATTCTCCCTTTATGCTCACTTACAGACATGAGGAGAATCTTCTCCAATATCACTTAGTGTCCATAAACAGCCTGCCTGCCCAGGAAAATACCAAGGATTTTGTAAGAACCAAGTGAAGTTCCATTATGTGAGAAAACACCATCATAATGATAGCTGAAAAATCACAATCACAAAATTAACCAGCACATTTCCACATAATCCAGTGCCAAAAAAATTAAAATGGGAATTAGATATCTTAATTAATTAAACTTTTTACTTTGAAAATAATTATAGATTCACAAGCAGTTGCAAGAAATGATACAGAGGGATCCCATGTATCCTTTCCTCAGTGTCTCCCAATGGTAGCATCCTTAAAATTAAAACAAAATATTACAGTCAGAATATTGACATTGATAAAGTCAATTACAGACAATTTCTTTCCCTGCAAGGGCCCCTCATGTTGGTGTTTCATAACCAAATTACTTCTGTCCTGTCCCTAAACTGTCCTTAATCCTTAGCAACCAATAATCTGTTTTTTCATTTCTGTAATTTTGTCATTTAAAGGATGTTGCATAAATTGACTCAAGCAGCCCATAATCTTTTGAGATTGGCTTTTATTTTTCACACAGCCTAATCATTCAGCTTGTTTTATATATCAATAGTTTGTACCACTTTATTAATTTTTCCATAGTATAGGTGGACCACAGTTGGTTTAACCAGTCCCTGGTGGCTCAGAGGGTAAAGAGTCTGCCTGCAATGCCGGAGACCTGAGTTTGATCCCTGGGTTGGGAAGATCCCTTGGAGAAGAAAATGGGAACCCACTCCAGTACTCTTGCCTGGAAAATCTCATGGATGGAGGAGCCTGGTGAGCTACAGTCCATAGGGTCGCAAAGAGTTGGACAAGACTGAGCAACTTCACTTTCACTTTCTACTGAAAGAAATCTGCCTTTTCCCCTTCCATTTTTAAGCTATTATGAATAAAACTTCTATGAAACATTCATATACTGATATTGTGTTGAGTATGTTTTTATTTCTCTGAAATAAATGCCTAAGAGTGCAATTACTGGGTCATATGGTTAGACTTTTAAGAAACCACTAAATTGTTTTACAGAGTGACTTATTTTATATTCCCACCAGAAATGTATGAGTAATCAAACTTCTCCACATCTTCACCAGCCTTTGGTGTTGTCACTAAATGATATTGAATTAACTTTTCATGTGCCATCTGAATATTCTTTTTGTTGAAATGTTTCCATGTCTTTTGCCTATTTCTAATCAAATTATTATTATTATTGAGTTTTGGAGTTCTTTATATGTCTTAGATACTCATCTTTTATTAAATTTCAGTTTGCAAATATTTTCTCCCATTTTTTAGTTTATTTCTTTTATCATGATTTTTCTCAGAGCAAAAGTTTTCAATTTTGATGAGATCCAGCTTACCAAATTTCTTCTTATGAATTGTGCTTTTGGTGTCAAAGAGTAATTTGATAGTGGAGGAATATGACCAACATTATCTCAACCAGTTTATCAAAGTCAGAATCAGTAGTAGTGAGACATGTTGATAGTATGTACCCTTGATAATGACATGATGAAAATTGTACTTTATGTCTGTGATTTCTGTCTTCAAAATAGTACACATAAGTTTTATCATGTGAAAAATATCAGACAAATCCCAACTGAGAGATATTTTGCAAAATATTTGTCAAGGTCATCCAAAACAAGGAAAGTCTGAGAAATTGTCACAGCCAAGGGGAACCTAAGGAGGCATGACCATTGAATGTAATGTGGTGTCCGTACAGGAATATGGAATAAGAAAAGTGCATTAGATAAAACTAAGGCAATGTGGGGAATAAAGCATGGACTTAAGTTAATTATAATTCCAGTACTATACATTGTAAGACATTCATAATAGGGAATTCTAAGTGTGGTTTATGAAAACTCTCTGTACTGTCTTCACAATATATGTTAGTCTAAAATTGTCCTAATATATAAAGTTTAAGAAATACACATTTTTTTTCCAGCTCTGTCCACTGCAAATGCCTAGAAACAATGAACAAAACAGTTTACAAAAATAACTCTTGTGACCAGTGGGGCAGGAGTTACAAATAAAAAAATGTTGACTGTGTTTTGATAATTGTTAGAATTGTGTGATGAATAAACCAAATCCTTTTTATTGTTCTCTACTTTTATTTGTGTTTGAAAATTTCAAATTTAAAAATTAAGGAGCAATATTGCTGAATGAGTGTTATTTTTTATGACCTGAGGTTAGTTATACCCGGACATAGTTGGACCAATGTTATCTGCACATTGAATAGTTATAACCACTAACCCACTAGTATCATCCACTCATCCCCAGGGATATAGGAGAAACCAACCAGTCTCTCTTGGAGACAATCACTTGTGAATCAAATTTATTTTAGTTAATGAAATATCATAGTCATAATGATTTTCAAGGAAGCATTTGTTCAGGGGAATACTGAAGCCTACTTTTACTGGGTGATATTCTTGGTTATATTTTATAGAAGCATAATAATCTTTAAAACTAATCTCTCCCTTTCTATTAGGTAATCAAAAGTTTGCTTTCTGTGGACAAAATGTTTAAGTGCACTGAGCTGATTTTTAAATGTGAATACATATGGCATCAGCACAAGGTCAGCAAACTGTGTTTTGACATTATGCTGTTGTTGAAGCATACATAAATGTATACCTCGTGGCCAGGGACCATGCTTACGAAGTACTTGAATCCACAGTTGCTCAATATCCTATATAAATGCCAAAGAGCCCATCACAGCTTCTCAACTCTTCTTTTTTTCTTTTTTAATTGGAATATAATTTGACTTACAATATTGTATTAGTTTCAGGTGTAAAGCAAAGTGATAGAGTTTTATATATTTTTTTCCAACTTTTTCCATTACAGGTAGTGAATACAAGATGGTGAATATAATTCCTTGTGCTAAACAGTAAATTTTTGTTTATCTGTTTTATGTATAGTATTTTGTTATCTGTTAATCCCATACTCTAATTTATCCACACTCCCTTACCTCCCTTTCCCCTTTGGCAGCTATAAGTTTACTTTCTATGCCTGTACGCCTCTTTCTGCTTTGTATATAGATTCATTTGTATTGTTTTTTAGATTGCACAAATAAATGATATCATATAATATTTTTCTTCTCTGTCTGACTTATTTAACTTAGTATGATAATTTCTAGGTCCAATCATGTTGCTGCAAATGATAATATTTCACTCTTTTTATGGCTGAGTAATATTTGAATGCAGAGTTCCAAAGAATAGCAAGGAGAGATAAGAAAGACTTCCTTAGTGATCAGTGCAAAGAAATAGAGGGAAAAAATAGAATGAGAAAGACTAGAGATCTCTTTAAGAAAATTAGAATTACCAAGGGAACATTTCATGCAAAGATGGACACAATAAAGGACAGAATGGTATGGACCTAACAGAAGCAGAAGATATTAAGAAGAGGTGGCAAGAATACACAGAAGAACTGTACAAAAAAGATCTTCACGACGCAGATAATCACAATGGTGTCATCACTCACGCTCATGTAGAGCCAGACATCCTGGAATGTGAAGTCAGGTGGGCCTTAGAAAGCATCACTATGAAGAAAGCCAATGGATGTGATGAAATTCCAGTTGAGCTATATCAAATCCTGAAAGATGATGCTGTGAAAGTGCTGCGCTCAATATGCCAGCAAATATGGAAAACTCAGCAGTGGCCTCAGGACTGGAAAAGGTTAGTTTTCATTCCAATCCCAAAGAAAGGCAATGCCAAAGAATGCTCAAACTACTGCACAATTGCATTCATCTCACACACTAGTAAAGTAATGCTCAAAATTCTCCAAGCCAGGCTTCAGCAATATGTGAACCATGAACTTCCAGATGTTCAAGCTAGATTTAGAAAAGGCAGAGGAACCAGAGATCAAATTGCCAACATCACTGGATCATCAAAAGAGTAAGAGGGTTTCAGAAAAACATCTATTCCTGCTTTATTGACTATGCCAAAGCCTTTGACTGTGTGGATCACAATAAACTGGAAAATTCTGAAGGAGATGGGAATACCAGACTATCTGACCTGCCTCTTGAGAAACCTGTTTGCAGGTCAGGAAGCAACAATTACAACTGGACATGGAACAACAGACTGTTTCCAAATAGGAAAAGGAGTACATCAAGGCTATATATTGTCACCCTGCTTATTTAACTTATATGCAGAGTACATCATGAGAAATGCTGGGCTGGAAGAAGCACAAGCTAGAATCAAGATTGCTGGGAGAAATATCAATAACCTCAGATATGCAGATGATGCCACCCTTATGGCAAAAAGTGAAGAAGAACTAACGAGCCTCTTGATGAAAGTGAAAGAGGAGAGTGAAAAAGTTGGCTTAAAGCTCAACATTCAGAAAATTAAGATCATCGCATCTGGTCCCATCACTTCATGGCAAATAGATGGAGAAACAGTGGAAACAGTGGCTGACTTTATTTTGGGGGGCTCCAAAATCACTGCAGATGGTGATTGCAGCCATGAAATTAAAAGACACTTATTCCTTGGAAGGAAAGTTAGGACCAACCTAGACAGCTTTTTAAAAAGCAGAGACATTACTTTGTCAACAAAGGTGTGTCTAGTCAAGGCTATGGTTTTTCCAGTAGTCATCTGAGATTTGGATGATAAAGAAAGCTGACTGCCGAAGAATTGATGCTTTTGAACTGTGGTGTTGGAGAAGACTCTTGAGAGTCCCTTGGAATGCAAGGAGATCCAACCAATCCATCCTAAAGGAGATCAGTCCTGGGTGTTCATTGGAAGGACTGATGCTGAAGCTGAAACTCCAATATTTTGACCACCTAATGCGAAGAGCTGACTCATTTGAAAAGACCCAGATGCTGAGGAAGATTGAGGGCAGGAGGAGAAGGGGAAGACAGAGGATGAGATGGTTGGATGGCATCACCGACTGAATGGACATGGGTTTGGGTAGACTCCGGCAGTTGGTGATGGACAGGGAGGCCTGGCATGCTGCAGTTCATGGAGTCACAGAGTCGGACATGACTGAGCGACTGAACTGAACTGAACTGAATATTGCATTATATATATAATATTGCATTATACACAATATCACATTCTTTATATAATACTGCATTTTATATGTAATATTGCATTTTATGTATATATATTTTCTATTTTTCACATCTTTTTGTCTCTGACTCTTACTTAGGTAACATCAGCCTCTTTCTGCTCCTGTTACCTCGTATTTGACTCATATGTTAAGATTGTCCACTCTTCCTTAGTGTTTTATTTTGAAATTTTGAAATATATGTAAAAGCAAAGAGAGTGTGTGGATCATTGAGTTTTACATATTATTAATGCTGATGGCTCGGATGGTCAACCATCTGCCTGCAATGCAGGAGATCCCGGTTTGATCCTTGGGTCAGAAGATCCTCTGGAGAAGGGAATGGCAACCCACTACAGTATTCTTGCCTGGAGAATCCCATGGACAGAGGAGCCCAGAGAACTACAGTCGACAGGGCCACAGACATGACTAAGTGACTAGTATTATCAATGCAAGCCAATCATTTTTATCAATAATCCCTGCCACTTGGGCACTAAGGTTCAGTTCAGTTCAGTTCAGTTCAGTCGCTCAGTCACGTCCGACTCTTTGCGACCCCATGAATCGCAGCACGCCAGGCCTCCCTGTCCATCACCAACTCCCGGAGTTTACTCAAACTCATGCCCATCGAGTTGGTGATGCCATCCAGCCATCTCATCCTGTCGCCCCCTTCTCTTCCTGCCCCCAATCCCTCCCAGCATCAAGGTCTTTACCAATGAGTCAACTCTTCGCATGAGGTGGCCAAAGTACTGGAGTTTGGGCCTCAGCATCAGTCCTTCCAATGAACACCCAGGACTGATCTCCTTCAGGATGGGCTGGTTGGATCTCTTTGCAGTCCAAGGGACTCTCAAGAGTCTTCTCCAACACCACAGTTCAAAAGCATCAGTTTTTCAGCGCTCAGCTTTCTTCACAGTCCAACTCTCACATCCATACATGACCACTGGAAAAAGAATAGCCTTGACCAGATGGACCTTTGTTGGCAAAGTAATGTCTCTGCTTTTTAATATGCTGTCTAGGTTGGTCATAACTTTCCTTCCAAGGAGTAAGCATCTTTTAATTTCATGGATGCAGTCACCATGCACAGTGATTTTGGAGCCCAAAAAAATGAAGTCTGACACTGTTTCCACTATCTCCCCATCTATTTCCCATGAGGTGATGGGACCAGATGCCATGATCTTAGTTTTCTGAATGTTACATGGTACTATTACTTGATCATTTCTCTTGGTCTTTTCAGAGATCAGAACAAAGACTTTTTCAGTTCATTGTGGCTATCAGCCTAAGAATTCAACCTCAACATATAGTTTTGGAGGAAGAAAATTGCATGATATACCAGTTATCAGTTTGGGTGTCAGGAAAATTTCATGAAAAAGAAGCTCCCATTTCACATTATTAAATGCTTTTCTTTTAAGGAAGTTCCACTAAAGGAAAAATTCCTGTTTGTTCCTTCACATTTAATGTTATAGTGTCTCTGTTAGGTTTCTTACATAGTGTTTCCTGCTTTTTTTTCAGTATTTATGCTGAAAATACAATTTTCAAAAAAGAAAAAAGAAACCAAGCAAATAAGAATACAAATGAATTTTGAAAATAGCAAACAAGAATACAAACAGATCCCTCCATTCCTACCAGCATGAGCTTTCAATTTCAGAAATGCCTTTTACGTATGGTTCTTCATATGTAAAGAAGACCTATGAGGTCAGATAGTACAGATTTTCTATTTTTCACATCACTGAACTAACAAAACTACAGATTCCCATTTTATTAACATGTTAGAGAAAAAACACTCTCTTTCTACTCATTCTGTTTTCATAGAGTTGGCTTTTCTTTTCCATTCCAGTGAAATACAAAAATCATGTTCCTGTACTGAATTACCTACACTAGCATGCAGGCACACAAATTTGACTGTAGTGTGAAGGAAACACTCTACATGCTGTGCTTAGTCGCTCAGGCATGTCTGACTCTTTGCGACCCCATGGACTATAGCCTGCCAGGCTCCTCTGTCCATGGGGATTCTCCAAGCAAGAACATGGAATGGGTTGCCATTCCCTCCTCCAGGGGATCTTCCCAATCCAGAGATCAAACCCGGGTCTCCCACATTGCAGGCAGATTCTTTACCATCTGAGCCATGAGGGAAATACTCTCTAACCCCCCACTGTAATGAAAACCTATAAGTGAAGTTTGCACAAACAAAAACTCACAAACTAGCAGAATAAGACTAATTTGACAAAGATATATATATATATATATTTCTACACATTTCTGTGACTTACATGCCCAGTGATTTCCCCAAATGCTTTGAATAAGGTGTTTCACGGTTTTTAAAGTTATTAGGCATCTCATTCCAATCTGTCTTTGAAATGAAAACTTTCAACTATAAGCAACACATTTATTTTCTAAAACTTCAATAATATATAATAGAAAAATTCACAAATAGTACCTCCTACTGAGTTGAAACTTGAGGTTGAAAATTGGCCATTGGGAATCCCTCAAGATATCAAAACATCTAGCAGAAAAAGGAATGCTCTACTGCTTGGGGACAGTTTTCCTAATTGCCAAGGTGAGATATGATTGCTGCTACCTGATATGACTATGGAGA
Source organism: Cervus canadensis (assembly GCF_019320065.1). Taxonomy (NCBI): domain Eukaryota; kingdom Metazoa; phylum Chordata; class Mammalia; order Artiodactyla; family Cervidae; genus Cervus; species Cervus canadensis. Next base: position 42,751,007 of record NC_057404.1, on the reverse strand, counting down.
AATGTGTTCATCTTTCAGAATCTAGGATTTTTTTTTCTTTTTTTTTTTCCATTTATTTTTATTAGTTGGAGGCTAACTACTTTACAATATTGTAGTGGTTTTTGTCTTACATTGACATGAATCAGCCATGGATTTACATGTATTCCCCACCCCGATCCCCCCTCCCACCTCCCTCTCTACCCGAACCCCCTGGGTCTTCCCAGTGCACCAGGCCTGAGCAGTTGTCTCATGCATCCAACCTGGGCTGGTGATCTGTTTCACCATAGATAATATACATGTTTCGATGCTGTTCTCTCTAAACATCCCACCCTCACCTTCTCCCACAGAGTCCAAAAGTCTGTTCTGTACATCTGTGTCTCTTTTTCTGTTTTGCATATAGGGTTATCATTACCATCTTTCTAAATTCCATATATATGTGTTAGTATACTGTAATTGTCTTTATCTTTCTGGCTTTCTTCACTCTGTATAATGGGCTCCAGTTTCACCCATCTCATTAGAACTGATTCAAATGAATTCTTTTTAATGGCTGAGTAATACTCCATAGTGTATATGTACCACAGCTTCCTTATCCATTCATCTGCTGATGGGCATCTAGGTTGCTTCCATGTCCTGGCTATTATAAACAGTGCTGCAATGCACATTGGGGTGCACGTGTCTCTTTCAGATCTGGTTTCCTCAGTGTGTATGCCCAGAAGTGGGATTGCTGGGTCATATGGCAGTTCTATTTCCAGTTTTTTAAGAAATCTCCACACTGTTCTCCATAGTGGCTGTACTAGTTTGCATTCCCACCAACAGTGTAAGAGGGTTCCCTTTTCTCCACACCCTCTCCAGCATTTATTGCTTGTAGACTTTTGGATAGCAGCCATCCTGACTGGCATGTAATGGTACCTCATTGTGGTTTTGATCTGCATTTCTCTGATAATGAGTGATGGTGAGCATCTTTTTATGTGTTTGTTAGCCATCTGTATGTCTTCTTTGGAGAAATGTCTGTTTAGATCTTTGGCCCATTTTTTGATTGGATCATTTATTTTTCTGGAATTGAGCTGCAGGAGTTGCTTGTATATTTTTGAGATTAATCCTTTGACTTTTGCTTCGTTTGCCATTATTTTCTCCCATTCTGAGGGCTGTCTTTTCACCTTGCTTATAGTTTCCTTTGTTGTGCAAAAGCTTTCAAGTTTTGTTAGGTCCCATTTGTTTATTTTTGCTTTTATTTCCAATATTCTGGGAGGTGGGTCATAGAGGATCCTGCTGTGATTCATGTCAGAGAATGTTTTGCCTATGTTCTCCTTTAGGAGTTTTATAGTTTCTGGTCTTACATTTAGATCTTTAATCCATTTTGCGTTTATTTTTGTGTATGGTGTTAGAAAATGTTCTCGTTTCATTCTTTTACAAGTGGTTGACCAGTTTTCCCAGCACCACTTGTTAAAGAGGTTGTCTTTTTTCCATTGTATATCCTTGCCTCCTTTGTCAAAGATAAGGTGTCCATAGGTTCGTGGATTTATCTCTGGGCTTTCTATTTTGTTCCATTGATCTCTATTTCTGTCTTTGTGCCAGTACCATACTGTCTTGATGACTGTTGCTTTGTAGTGGAGTCTGAAGTCAGGCAGGTTGATTCCTCCAGTTCCATTCTTCTTTCTCAAGATTGCTTTGGCTATTCGAGGTTTTTTGTATTTCCATACAAATTGTGAAATTATTTGGTCTAGTTCTGTGAAGAATACCGTTGGTAGCTTGATAGGGATTGCACTGAATCTATAGATTGCTTTGGGTAGTATAGCCATTTTGACAATATTGATTCTTCCAATCCATGAACACGGTATGTTTCTCCATGTGTTTGTGTCCTCTTTGATTTCTTTCATCAGTGTTTTATAGTTTTCTATGTATAGGTCTTTTGTTTCTTTAGGTAGATATACTCCTAAGTATTTTATTCGTTTTGTTGCAATGGTGAATGGTATTGTTTCCTTAATTTCTCTTTCTGTTTTCTCATTGTTAGTGTATAGGAATGCAAGGGATTTCTGTGTGTTAATTTTATATCCTGCAACTTTACTATATTCGCTGATTAGCTCTAGTAATTTTCTGGTAGAGTCTTTAGGGTTTTCTATGTAGAGGATCATGTCATCTGCAAACAGCGAGTTTCACTTCTTCTTTTCCTATCTGGATTCCTTTTACTTCTTTTTCTGCTCTGATTGCTGTGGCCAAAACTTCCAACACTATGTTGAATAGTAGTGGTGAGAGTGGGCACCCTTGTCTTTTTCCTGATTTTAGGGGAAATGCTTACAATTTTTCACCATTGAGGGTAATGCTTGCTGTGGATTTGTCATATATAGCTTTTATTATGTTGAGGTATGTTCTTTCTATTTCTGCTTTCTGGAGAGTTTTAATTGTAAATGGGTGTTGAATTTTGTCAAAGGCTTTTTCTGCATCTATTGAGATAATCATATGGTTTTTATCTTTCAATTTGTTAATGTGGTGTATTACATTGATTGATTTGTGGATATTAAAGAATCCTTGCATTCCTGGGATAAAGCCCACTTGGTCATGGTGTATGATTTTTTAATATGTTGTTGGATTCTGTTTGCTAGAATTTTGTTAAGGATTTTTGCATCTATGTTCATCAGTGATATTGGCCTGTAGTTTTCTTTTTTTGTGGCATCTTTGTCTGGTTTTGGAATTAGGGTGATGGTGGCCTCATAGAATGAGTTTGGAAGTTTACCTTATTCTGCAATTTTCTGGAAGAGTTTGAGTAGGATAGGTGTTAGCTCTTCTCTAAATGTTTGGTAAGAATCTAGGATTATTTTTAAGGCAACTCTAGGATCTTCATTGTACAATAGAAACATATAATGGCAGAACTTCCAAGAATGTATGTTTTGGGATTCATTAACAGGTTAAAAAAAATTGCCACCCAGCTTGAGGTATGACTGCAGGCAAAGCACATGGTGGAAGTAAGGAATTTTAAAAACCAACTGTGTTGTCATAACCAGTTCCAGAAATAATAGTAGCAATGGACATTTTCTTTTCGTATTATTATGTACACATGTATATATTAACCATGATCTCAACCCTTTCTTTTTCTTTCCTATATTGTTTTCTGGAGCTAAACAACTTTTTAAAAGTTAGTTTTGGGGGTTTGTTTGTTTGTTTGTTTACTATACAATATAAACATTGGGTTATGATTAAACTAAAATGTGTCAATATCACAGAGTGAGTGTTAGGAGTTTTGTCTTCTGATTTTGAGGGGTAAATGCCTTCATTTGGTATGCCTTTGTATTAAAATTAATTGTACCTCACTACCAAATTTATGTTGTTATTGTTACTATGATGAAATTTTTGATATTTATTATGCTTAAGCTCAGATATGAAAGAGGATATTTTGACCCCTTAAAAGGGTGTCTTTTGGCTAAACATGGTCTTTGTGAAGCTTTCTTTCAGAGGTCTAGAGGTCTGTACATAGTATCACAGAGCCCCTTTTCCCATTAGTTTCCTTAATCCTCCAAGTGGTAATTACTTTTGACAGTAACTCATCTCTGAGCTTTTTCAGCATTCATTTATGGCTTTTCCACCATCTGACACCTGGGTAATCAAATTTCTATTTTAAATCACTTGTGTGCAAAATTCCATGTCTGGTTTCAATTAAGAAATAATGATACCCACATTGATAAAATTTTTTCTGAAATGTATTTTAGTAAAATTTCCTGCCTTGAACTATATCTTTATAGGGGCTTCCCAGGTGACACTAGTAGTGAAGAATCTGCCTGCCGATGCAGGAGACAAGAGGCTGGTTTGATCCCTAGGTTGGGAAGATGGCCTGGAGTAGCAAATGACAACCTACTCCAGTATTCTTGCCTGGAAAACTCCATGGGCAGAGAAGCCTCATGGGCTACAGTCCATGGAGCTGCTAAGAGTTGGACATGACTGAGTCACTGAACCAAACAGCAACTATATCCTTAGGGATATTGATAAAACCATAAATTCTTTTGAACAATACCTGAAGCAAATGTATTTAAATGAACACCTACTTTTTTAGTCATCCAATTATACTAAAATTGCTCAATTCTGGGAAAATCCTTCCATGGAGCTGATCTTAGAGCAACTCCTTGAGTTACAAAATATCACCATCGCATCTAGCTTTTTTTTTTTTTTTTAACGCATCTAGCTTTTTAACCAAGAATTATGTTACCCAACCCAATTATCTTCCTTTATTTGCCAAGCTGATTGCAAGTAGTTTTGCTATTTCCCCATCCCCCAAATATCAATATTCAAAAGATAAAGGAAAAAATAATTTCATAAATTTCCAAAGTTACCATTTTGAAGATAATACAAGCTGTGCATATATGTTTGTGTGTGTGTAGTATGCATGTATGTACTCCTATTCATTTATAATTTTAAAATTAAAGTTGGAATTTAAAGTTTAAATTTATTCTGTGTAACTTTCAGTATTGGAAATTCTTCCTTGTGAACATTACCCCAAATTCACACAAAAAAGACTTTCTAAACATTTAGACAGCTTACATAACCATTCTCTTCTTTAGATTAAGTATTATTTTACTTCCCTGGTGGCTCAGATGGTAAAGAATCTGCCCTGAAATGCAGGAGACCTGAGTTTGATCCCTGGGTTGGAAGATCCACTAGAGGAGGGCATGGCAACCCACTCCAGTATTCTTGCCTGGAGAATCCCATGGACAGAGGAGCCTGGCGGTCTACAGTCCATGGGGTCACAAAGAGTCAGACATGACTGAGTGACTAAGCACACACATACATCTTACTTCCTTAATTATTTCTCTGTGAAGAATTTTACCATGGCAAAATACATTTAACATAAAATTTGCCATTTTAATTATTCTCAAGTATACAATTTAGTGGCATTAATCACATTTACAATATTGTGCAAATATCACTACTTCCAAAACTTTTTATTACCCTAATCAGAAACTTCACAACAGTTAAACGTTTAATCTTCATTTTCCCCTCTAACTAGATCCCAGTAACCTCTAATCCACCACCTATCTCTATGAATTTGTCTATTCTAAACATTTCATTTAAGTGGAATTAAATAATATTTTTTATATATGGCTAATTTCACTTTGCATAATGTTCTCAAGGTCCATCTACATTGTAGCTTGTAGCAGAACTTCATTATTTTTTTTTTAATTTTTTTTTTTAGAACTTCATTATTTTTTACGGTTGAAAAAGATTCTATTGTATCTATATACCACATTGTGTTTATCCATTCATACGCTGATGGAGGAGGTAATGGCAGCCCACTCTGGTACTCTTGCCTGGGAAATCCCATGGACGGAGGAGGCTGGTAGGCAGCAGTCCATGGGGTCACTAAGAGTCGGGCTTGACTGAGCAACTTCACTTTCACTTTCACTTTCTATGCTGATGGACACTTGGGTTGTTTTCACCTCTTGGCTGTTGTGAATAATGCTGCAATGGACATTGACTATAAGGACCTCTTGAATTCCTATTTTTAATTCTTTTGGATATATATTCAGGAGTAGAATTGCTAGGTCATATGGTAATTTTGGGCTTCCCTTGTGGCTCAGCTGGTGAAGAATCTGCCTGAAATGAGGGAGACCTAGGTATTGAACCCAGGGTTGGGAAGATCCCCTGGAGGAGGGCACCCAACCCATTCCAGTATTCTTGCCTGGAGAATCCCATGGACAGAGGAGCCTGACTGGCTGCAGTCCATATGGTCGCAGAGTCGGACACGGCTGAAGCGACTTAGCACACATACATGAGTTTGAGGACTAGATTTCCTATTTCTGTTAAAAAGACATGGGATTTCTTTCCATTTGCTTAAGTTTTCTTTAATTACCTTAAGCAGTATTTTGTAGTTTTCAGTATAGTATTCAGTCTTTCACTTCCCTGGTTAAATTTATTCTTAGATATTTTATTATTTTTAGATACCATTGATTATTTTAGATATTATTGTATGTGAAATTGTTTCTTTAAATTTTCCTTTCAGATTTCATTGCTGGTGGATAGAAACAACAGATTTTTGTGTGTTACTCTTATATTCTGCAACTTTGTTAAACTTTTATTATCAGTTCTATTAGCTTTTTTTTGGTGAATTATTTAAGATTTTCTATGTACAGAGTTATGTCATGTGTGAGGAGGCACTTTTACTTCTTCTTCTGCAATTTAGATGCCTTTTATTTCTTTTTCTTGTTTAAATACTCTGGTTAGAAATTCCAGTACATTGTAGAATAGCACATAGTGAATGCAGGCATCCTTGTCTTGTTCCAAAATTTAAAGGAAGGCTTTCATTCTTTCACTTTTGAGTATGGCTTAGCTGTAGGCTTTTTATAAAAGTCATTTACAATTTTGAGGAAACTCCCTTCTACTCTAAAGTTTGGAGTATTTTGTATTATGAGTGTGTATTGGATTTTCTGCATAAGTTGAAATGATCATAATAGTTGGAGACTATGTTGTGGCATTTGACAAGATTTCATTCCCTTTTAAGGCTGAATAATATTCCATTGCATGTATATATGTGTTCTTTATCCATTCATCTGTCAATGACTATATGGTTTTCTTCTACTTCCTGACTAGTGTGAATGGTGGGGCTTTGAACATGGATATCTTAATTTATTCTTGTAGTATACAACTTTGATGGCCTTATCATTTCCTTTTGTGTATTTTTAAAAGATATTTCCTTACTTGTTAAAATAATGATTGCAATTAATATCTTAATTTATGATGGTCTAGTTTAAATTGATACAAGTTAGCTGAACTATCATTTAAAAACTGTGCCACTATACAAATCTTTCATGCTTACTTTATTTTGTTATCACAAATTATGTTTATATAATTTGCAGATTAATATAGATTTACAGCTTCTTTTGCATTTATCTTTTAATTATAAAAAATAAAAGGAGACGTTGCAAACCAAAACTACCGTAATCCTGGCTTTTCTATTTATCTGTTTTTACCATTACTGGAGTTCTCTATTTCTTCATGCAGCTTCAAGTTTGTCCTGATAGTTCAACCTGAAGAACTCCTTTTAGCATTTTTTGTCAGGCAGAGTTACTAACAACAAACCTCCTCAGCTTTGTTTATCTGAAAATGTCTCATTTCTCCCTTATTTTTTAATAGCTTTGACAGGTACAGAATTCCTGATGTATCTGGTTTCCTTTCTCCAGTTTAAAAATATCACCCCATTCCATCTGACCTCCACTGTTTATAATGAGTAATCCTCGGTTTTCTTATTAAGAATACTTTGTACATGGCAAGTCACTTTTATCTTGGTGCTCTCAAGATTCTCTTTGTATTTGGCCCTTGACACTGAGTATGTCTTGATGTGGAACTCTTAGTGTTTATATTTTTTTGGAGTTTGTTGAGTTCACTGGATATGCAGATTTGTGTTTTTTATCAAAATTGGAAATATTTTTTCCATTATTTCTTCAAACATTTTTTCTGCTCCTTCTATCTTGTCCTTCTGAGATACCTATTATGCATATATGGCCCACAAGTCTCAGGTTCTATTCATTTCTCTTCATTCTTTTATCTTTCTGGTCCACAGAGTGAATAATTTTAGTTGACCTATCTTCAAGTTTTCTAATTTGTTTTTCTGCCTGCTCAAATCTTCTATTTAAATCCTCTAGTGAACTTTTCATTTTACTACTTGTAACTTTCAACAGAGTTCTATTTAATTTCTTTCTCTTTTTTATAATCCACATTTTCTTTTCTTTGCATGGTTTATATTTTTATTTATTTGTTTGTTTTTGAAAACTGAACCTCTTTGAATATTATAACAGGAGTAACTGATTGTTTTCCCCTCCCTAGAATTTGTTTTTGTTGCCAACTATGTGCTGGCTTCCCACTTGGCTCAGTAGTAAAGAATCCGTCTGCCAAGGGAGGAGACACAGGAGACGTGGGTTCAGTCTTTGGGTCAGGAAGATCCCCTGGAGGAAGAAATGGCAAACAGCTTCAGTGTTCTTGCCTGGAAAATCTCATGGAGTGGAGCCTGGTGGGCTACTGTCCATAGGGTCGCAAAGAGTCAGATGACTGAGTAGACACATGCTATTACACGCTATAGCTGCTTGTTTAGTGTTTTCTAAGCTTCTCTTGTAAGACCCAAATTGTTTTCATGTATGGTCTCTAAAAAGACTGTTTCTTTAGCTTGTGTTCTGCTAGTTTTTTTCCCACATACATTTGGCCTCTAAAGAGAGAGAGAGAGAAAGGGAAAACAAAGGAAAAGAAGAAAGAAGGAAAATTCTCCCAGTCTTTGTAGGTTGGCTCTGTGCTTGGTCATTTCTTTAATGCTTAGCCAGACTGTTTACAACATTGCTTTGGCCTTCACTTCCTGTTTGCTGTGAGCCTAAAGGTAAGCCAAAGGGAAAGCTTCAGGCTCTTCTGAACATTCATCCTGCCCAGAACATGTGCATTGCTTTGTAAATTCCTAAATCTGTGCAGGCACTCTTCAGTGCCCTAACTTCCCAAAGAAAGTCTCTCTCTAGTTTTTCCTCCCAGGATTTCATCATTCTCTTGTTTGCCACAATTGTAATCTCTTGCCCTGAGAAGCTGCTGAATATTTCTTTGCCTTACATTGTGTTTAAGGAATGCCACTGCTTTTCCAGCACTGACTTTTCTTAGGGAGTTCTGAATTAGGCAAAAAAAAATAAAGCAGCAAAAACAAACAAACAAACAAAACTGGCAAGTTCTTTGTATCAGTCCTTCAGGTAACCATCATTCATACTAGAACAGATAAATATAAGTACAATTTTTTGAGAAAAAGTTCTGTACTTCTGGAATCAAGAATCAGCGTTACACATTGGGAACATAGGCCGCCATCTTCAAGACAGCCACATGTATACCATGGGGGAGATGGGGCAAGGGCAAGTAAAAATGTCACAAAACTTTCCTAATTTTTTTAAACTGTTTTTTTTCTTGATTAAGCATTCTCTGTGTTGTTATAAACTTTTGACTTTTTCAGAATTCTGACTTAGTTGATTCTAACAGTTTTTACAGGATTTTAAAAATCTTTGTGAGTTAAACTGGACACTTGAAGCTACCTACTCCACAATTTTTGGTTATGTCTGATTTATGTACTCCAAAAATGTGTACTATATTTGTAGTGGATCTGCAGTTTGTTACACAAATGCACTCATCAGTATCATGACACTTATTTCCCAGCTGCTAGGCATGTTGACTGCAGATGGTTCCTAGATAAATCTCTCCCTTGGAATTTCTCTCAGCTGAAGGAAGATGCCTTTCCCAAGATTATACCTCCGTGGGCGCAGTTCATAGCTAATGACTGGTTAATAAGGAGGAACAAAGACTCGACCCTTTTTCCAGGACCTGTGATGGCTCAGAGTGACTCTGAAAGTTCGCTACACCTGAAAAATCTGTGGGGTTGTTAAGCTTTTCTCATGTTTTTATGGATATGATTACTTCCCCAGAATTTTCACATGCTGAATCTGAGGAATAGGATATAAAACAAGACTAGAATTCAAATTCTAAAATTATAAAAAAAAAAAAAAACTGAAGGAAATAAAAATTTAGTTTGTGATAGCTTGCATTTTCTACACACATCCTTACTTCTGATCATTACCGATTATTTTCCTAACTTCTTACAAATAATATCCATTTTTTAAATTAAAACTTTCTAGGTTGCATTTCATGTTATCTACCTTCTTTGTCTTTTTGAAAATAGGGGAGAACTACCTGTATCTGTGTTTTATAAATTTATTCCAAAATTCCTCAGTGATTACTGATACAAGGAAGTAATCTTATTTCTGTCTTGTTTCACCTCTTGTTAAGCAACTAGCCACAACATAAGATTTAATTTTTTAGAGTTATGGGTTCAAAGTTTGCAGTGAAATTCCCGTTTATTTCCCCAAATAAAGTCTTATGCCATACCTTAAAATAAAATAAAACAGGAAAATCTATCTTTTAGCATAATTTTATTTTTATAGTCCATATCATTTTCTCATCCTGCAGGCAACTGATGGAAAGCATAAAGATTTTGATTAATAGAAACATTTGAAATAGGAGCTTATGGGTGACAGTGATAGGCTTATTTCAGCCTTAGCATTCAATTTATTTCTGTACTTTGGTTTTGTATGTACAGTTTTGAAATAGCCATCATTCCCATTAATTCATAGTTTAAAGTAGAAATAGAATTTGTTAAAAAAATTTTACTATGTAACCACATGTTATGCTTTGTTTAAATAGACTAATGGAATGTAGAGCTCCACTTTTTTACTAAAATTGTGCATGCAAAACCTAGGTAAACAAATCAAGACAGAATCTGGAAGACCACGCATGGCCTTCTAGTCTTCCAGTGTGTTTGAGCCTCTGATAACTTGAAAACAAACTAGAGACACAATTGACAATAGGGAAACTAAAACAACTCTAAAAGATGGAGGAGTATTAAATGTACTCATATTTAAAAATTGAATTTCAATTGCTTATTTATTACTGAGAGAATTTACAATTCTGTGTTTCATTTATTGAATCAGAGTCTTCTATCTTGTTCACTTAAGTATACTTTCTCCTTAGCATTTCAAACACAGGTTTAGAAAAATTCAATGTGAAACACTGATGTTTTAATGGGAGACAAAATTTTGAAGTGTAAAAGCAAAGTTTCAGGTATAAAAACTTTTTATTTTTTCTTTCAGTTTTGTTGAGATGTGATTGACATACAACACTATAAAAATTTAAGGTGACTTGACTTGCATAAAATGTGATATAGTTACTATAATAAGTTAATATCCATCATATAGTTACAAAAAATTAAAAAATTAAAAACAAAGTTCTAAACTCTTACAGACATAGTAAGACAATACACTTTGTAGATGAACATAACAGTTTTGTTACTAGATATTCTAGAATAAACAGTTGATCAAGATTTAAATTTATTTGCTTTATTGGATTGTATGCTGTCTGTGTGCCCAGTATCCAATGTAATATTTGGTACCTGGTAGGTTTTCAAAAAATCCTTGTTGAATGTATAAATGAATTCAGGGTCTTTAATTAGGAATAGTAGGATTTTTTCCATAGATGAATAATTAATATATCTTATAACCACTGAGTATCTGTTGTTGTTGTTGTTTAGTAGCTAAGTTGTGTCCGACTCTTGCAACCCAAGGACTGTAACTAAGAGGCTCCTCTGTCCATGAGATTTCCCAGGCAAGAATACAGGAGTAGGTAGCCATTTTCATTTCCAGGGGATCTTCCCAACCTAGGGATCAAAACTGAGTCTCCTGCATTGGTAGGCAGATTCTTAACCCCTGAGTCACCATGGAATATTTGGCTAACAATTAAAATTCTACCTGTATTTTTCTGACTATTTCTAGATTTCATGAGAGGGACCAGATAGAATATTTACCAAATTTAAAAATCTCATTGTCATGATCTAATTAAGGGGTCAACAAACTGTTGCAAGTGGGCCAAGGGACCACCAGTTTGGGCAAGTAAATATACACTAGAAAATCCAACAACAAAAATAAAATGTTATTTCAAATATAGAAGTTTAATTTGGAGAGGAGAACAAGATGGCAGAGGAGTAGGTGGATGTGGAGTGCATCTCTCTCCACGGATGCATCAGGAATACACCTTCAGACACAGAAGTACATGCAGAACAGCAGCTGAGAGTGGACATGAGTACCTGACCAGCGGAAAAGAATATATAGAACCACGTACAACTCACTAGGGGGAAAAACAGGGGTGTTAGTAGGAATGGACCTGCCCTCAGCAGGTGGGGGAACTGCAACAGGCATCTAATGCACACATTGGGGCAATTATCTGAGTCAGAGGAGAAACATTTAAGGCTGGGAGTGAAACAGCCTATTGGTGGCAGCCTAAACAGAAGGAGAATCAGACAGTCCTTGCCACAGCCACACATACCCCGGACAGGGACGAGTGTCCCCTGGAAGGCGCAGAGGCTGGGAGCTGGAGTTTGGGGAGTGTGGGGCAATCCCAGGGAGGGGGCTGCTGTTGGCTGTGGAGAGATGGATCCAGGGGATGTGAGGGAGGAGACTGGTGGGAAATGCCTGTGGAGGAAAGCCAGCCAGCCATGGAAGCAAGGCGATACTGCTGAGTCATGCGTAGTAGGTGGGGCCATCAGCATAGCCTCTCTCTCCCCACGTGCCAGCATTGGCAGCTGAACAATAGAGAGACTGGCCCATTAAGCGCCTGACCCACAGAACTACAGAGGAGGACCCCACCTAGGGTGCTCCTTTAAGTGACTGATGGGCCGACCTATAGATTAAGACCCCACCCGAGGTGCCCCTTTATATGCCTGATGCACTGATCTACAGAGTAGGACTCCAACCAGGGGAGCCCCCTCCCTGTGCCTGATGCAGAACAATGGAGAAGGACCCCAGGCCAGGGAGCCCTCTAAGTGCATGAACGGGCAGAGCTATGGAGAAGGGCTAGCTGTGGACATTGAAGGCAAGAACACACAGGAGCAGGACCAGATTAGAATCTGAGCTGCCCCGACAGCAGGTCCAGAGATCAACCGTGTGTTGGAGGCCTTCCTAGGGAGGACTGTGACTCCCAGAGAGGGAAAGGACTCTGACAGCAATGACCCAAGAAAAACATTTATTAATTCTTTTGTTTTGACTTGTTCTGTACGTTCTTTTGGATTTTTTTTTCTCTCTTCATTTCACCCCATTGCTGTAGTTGTCATTTTTTTTTTGGCACTATGAAATCTAATTAAGCTTTTGAGATTTTTTTTCTCAGTCACATTTTTTATTGCTGTTATAAACCTGTGCCTCTATGTTGGGCTTTTGCAGTTCTGTGGAGTTTTCCTTATTATTATTATTATTTTTTGTACTTTTCTCTTTTTTTTAATTTTGATTTTTAACTTTTTAGAAAACCTATTATTATTTTTTCTACATTTATTCCTTTGTTTGCTTTTCCTACTATTCTTTTCCCCTTGCAGTTAATCTTTAATGTATATAAATCTTTATCTACCTCTATTTAACTTTGCACATCTTTTATCTTTTCTTTCTTCCCTTTCCTCTCAACATATTTCTTACTTTTGTTTTCATTGCTTTATTCCCCACTTGACACCTTGCTTTAGTTTTGTTTTCCAGTTTGTGCTTTAGTTAGTTTTGCTCTTAACTCGTAGATATAATTTTTGGTTTCCTTTGTTTCTCCAGGTCAATATATTGTACTTTATTTTTGCTGGACTGTTTTGCTTTTGCTTATGGGTGTATATGCATATGTGTATATTCCATTATTTTAATTATTATTTGCCTGGTTTTGTAACGGCCATCTGTTTGAGGTTCATCTCTGGTTTCTTGTTTTGGGGAATTAGTTTTAACTTCATTTAATGCATAATAAACCACTTGTGAAATCTTTATTCCTGACCAGAAATCAAGCCCTGAGCCTCTGGAGTGGGAGCACTGACTCCAAGACCCTAGACTACCAGAGAAATGACTCTAGGGAGTATCAGATAGTGAGAACTCCCACAAAGGAAGCCACTTGAATACAAGACGCAGAATCATCCAAACACCAGTAGCACCCTTTGGAGGATGCCTCATCTAAACAACAAACAAAATAAAAATACAAACCAAATCATCAGCAGGCAGGATTACCACCTCACTCAACCTTGCCCATCAGAGAAGAAACAAACAAAAACCTCAATGAGCTATCACCTCACACCAGTCAGAATGCTGCTGCTGCTGCTAAGTCGCTTCAGTCATGTCCGACTCTGTGTGACCCCATAGATGGCAGCCCACCAGGCTCCACCATCCCTGGGGTTCTCCAGGCAAGCACACTGGAGTGGGCTGCCATTTCCTTCTCCATAGCTATCATCAAAAAGTCTACAAACCAAAAATGCTGGAAAGGGTGTGGAGAAAAGGGAACACTCTTGCACTATTGGTGGGAATGTAAATTGATACAGCCATTCTGGAAGACAGTATGGAGTTTCCCTAAAAAACTAGGAATAAAAGCACCATATGACCCAGCAATCTCACTCCTAGGCATATACCTGAGGAAACGGAAATTGAAAAAGACACATGTATCCCGTTGTTCATTGCAGCACTATTTACAGTAGCTAGAACATGGAAGCAACTTAGATGTCCATCGACAGATGAATGGATAAAGTTGTGGTACATATACACAATGGAATATTACTCAGTCATAAAAAGAAATGCCTTTGAGTCCATTCTAATGAGGTGGATGAACCTAGAGCCTATTATACAGAGTTAACTATGTCAGAAAGAGAAAGATAAATATTGTATACTAACGCATATATACAGAATCTAGAAAAATGGTACTATACAATTTATTTGCTGTGGAGCAATGAAGAAACAGTCATAGAGAACAGACTTATGGACGTGGGGAGAGGAGAGAAGAGGGTGAGATGTATGGAAAGAGTAACATGGAAACTTTTATTTCCATATGTAAAATATATATCCAACAGGAGGGAGTGAGGTGTATGGAGAAAGTAACATGGAAACTTACATTACTTTATGTAAAATGATAGTCGATGGACATTTGCTCTACATCTCAGGAAACTCAAACACAGTCTTTGTATCAACCTAGGGGGTGGGATGGAGAAGGCAATGGCACCCCCCTCCAGTACTCTTGCCTGGAAAATCCCATGGACAGAGAAGCCTGGTGCGCTGCAGTCCATGTGGTCGCTAAGAGTCGGACACGACTGAGCAACATCCCTTTCACTTTTCACTTTCATGCATTGGAGAAGGAAATGGCAACCCACTCCAGTGTTCTTGCCTGGAGAATCCCAGGGACGGGGGAGCCTGGTGGGCTTCCGTCTATGGGGTCACAGAGTCGGACACGACTGAAGCAACTTAGCAGCAGCAACAGCAGCAGGAGGGGGTGGGATGATGAAGATGGGAGGGAGGTTCAAAAGGGAAGAGATACATGTATTCCTATATCCAATTCATGTTGTGATTTGACAGAAGTCAGCAAAATTCTGTAAAGCAATTATCCTTCAATTAAAAAATAAATTAATTAAAAAAATAAAAGTTTAATTTTATATTTACCTGAAAATTGTGAAGGTAATATAAAGAATTACTGTGAACCATACAACCAGTTTTATCTACTACTAATATTTCATATTAATAGAATATATTTGTTAGAAATGAGCCCGTATTTATACATCACCATTAACGAAAGTTTATACTGTACTCAGAATTCTGTAGCTTTTTCCTAATGTTCTTTTCTGTACTAGGATCCCAGCTAGGATACCACATTGCATTTAGTTGTATGTCTTCTTGGTTTCTTCTTTCCCAAGACAGTTTCTCAGACTTTCCTTGTTTTAGATGACCTTGACAGTTTTCAGGAGTACAGGACAGGTATTTTGTAGAAATTCTCTCCATTGGGATTTGTCTGATGTTTTTCTCATGATTAGATGAGGGTTATGTGGTTTTGGAAGGAAGACCACAGAGTTGAATTGCCAGTCTCATCGCATCATTTCAAGGTACATACTATAAACTCGCTCTATCACTGTTGATGTTGACTTTGATTATGTAGCTTGAGGTTGTGTTTGCCAGGTTTCTGCATGCACTGTTCAGTTAATCTTTTTTTTTTCTCCTCCTTTCCATATTGTACTCTTTGGAAGAAAATCACTATATACAGCCTAACTTACACAGAGAAAGCTATGCTTCAAGGGTGGAATATCTACACAAATTATTTGGAATTTTTTGTGCAACATTTGTCAATTCCCACATTTATTTATGCAATCATTTCTTCCTATTCCTGTGGATTCATGAACATATGGTTTACACATTGAGCCATGATCCAATTTATTATATTGCTCACATTTTTCCTGCTTTAGGCATTGGGAGTCTCTCAATTTGGTCATGTATTCCTTTGACGTACTCATTATTGTAGACTTTTTGGATTTTTTTAAAAAGTATTTTCTGGCATTATAAAATGCTCCAGGTTCATCTTATATATTTCCTCTCATGATCCTAGAATTAGCATTTCTCCAAGGAATCTTGGTTCATAGTATTGAGAAATGGCATTAGAAATCGAGTTCTGAGTGCTAGGTGTGCTTGATTCTACTCAGAGATTATTGCTCTGAAGCCCTCTCGATTAAAAGAGCAAGGCAGTAATACATATGTATAGTAACCTATGTATATACATATGTCCATAAATATTTCTACTCATTACCATCTCTATCTGTAGTAAATAAAAATGAGTGTATTCTGATGTATCCGATTCTCATCCCTTATCATCTAGAACATTCTAGCCTTTTTCCCTTGCTCAACTGTAACCTCCAACTCCAGCAGTGACAAATCTGGCTTTCACCACCCACCACAAATTTACTAAATTGTCCAATTAAAGTATACGTGTATCATGTTTTCAGAACTGTTAACCCACACTTCCATGAGAAACAACTTTAAAAAAAAATAAATTTATTTATTTTAATTGGAGGCTAATTACTTTACAATATTGTAGTGGTTTTGCCATACATTGACATGAATCCGGCACGGGTGTATATGTGTTCCCCATCCTGAACCCCCCTCCCACTTCCCTCCCCATCCCATCACTCTGGGTCATCCCAGAGCACCAGCCCTGAACACCGTGTCTTATGCATCAAACCTGGACTGAAGATCCATTTCACGTATGATAATATACATGTTTCAGTGCCATTCTCCCAAATCATCCCACCCTCGCCTTCTCCCACAGAGTCCAAAGACTTCTATACATCAGTGTCTCTTTCGCTGTCTCACATATAGGGTTTTTTAAACTGTAGTATTTATATACAGTTTCTTTTGACTTTGCTTTTACAGATTACACTCATTTTCAAAGTTACTTGGGTCAGAACTTGATGGCCTTACACTCTTTTTGAAGGTGTTTAATACATTGGACAACAGACTGGTTCCAAATAGGAAAAGGAGTACGTTAAGGCTGTATATTGTCACCCTGCTTATTTAACTTATATGCAGAGGACATCATGAGAAACGCTGGGCTGGAGGAAGCACAAGTGGAATCAAGATTGCCGGGAGAAATATCAATAACCTCAGATATGCAGATGACACCACCCTTATGGCAGAAAGTGAAGAAGAACTAAAGAGCCTCTTGATGAAAGTGAAAGAGGAGAGTGAAAAAGTTGGCTTAAAGCTCAACATTCAGAAAACTAAGATCATGGCATCAGGTCTCATCAACTTCATGGCAGATAGATGGGGAGACAGTGGAAACAGTGGCTGACTTTCTTTTTCTGGGCTCCAAAATCACTGCAGATGGTGATTGCAGCTATGAAATTAAAAGATGCTTACTCCTTGGAAGGAAAATTATGACCAACCTAGATAGCATATTAAAAAGCAGAGACATTACTTTGCCAACAAAGGTCTGTCTAGTCAAGGCTATGGTTTTTCCAGTGGTCATGTATGGATGTGAGAATTGGACTATAAAGAAAGCTGAGCACCAGAGAATGGATGCTTTTGAACTGTGGTGTTGGAGAAGACTCTTGAGAGTCCCTTGGACTGCAAGGAGATCCAACCAGTCCATCCTAAAGGAGATCAGTCCTGGGTGTTCATTGGAAGGACTGACGCTGAAGCTGAAACTCCAATACTTTGGCCACCTGATAGGAAGAACTGACTCATTGGAAAAGATCCTGATGCTGGGAAAGATGGAAGGCAGGAGGAGAAGGGGATGACAGAGGATGAGATGGTTGGATGGCATCATTGAGTTGATGGACATGAGTCTGGGTGGACTCCGGGAGTTGGTGATGGACAGGGAGGCCTGGCGTGCTGTGGTTCATGGCGTTGCAAAGAGTCAGACACGACTGAGCGACTGAACTGAACTGAACTGAATACATTGGAAATACATTTAGATTTTCTTCTTATTCTGTATCCCATCTTGGTAACTGTACCAGAATACATTTAGCAAGATGGCAATAGTAAATTCTAATAGCCATCTTCTTAAGAACTGTGTTAAAAACTCTGCCTGAATTCCTCAGCCTCACCCCTTTAAAACTCTAACCTCATATCCTTATCCATTATAATCAGCCATAGTGCCTCTTTTGGTGTTTCTAAAAATCCCATTTTCGTCCCTCAAACACTTTGAGCTTACTTGTTATCCATCTGGATGGTTACTTCTTTGTTCAAATGTCCCTTTCTCTTTCTTCCTCTCTGAGGATTGCACTCTATTAAACTATTTAAAGCTGTCAAGGCTTCACAGCCCCCAGAACTTTCTCTCTTTCTTGTTTAATTTTTCCTTATAACAATTTAAATATATAAATAATATATATTTTATTTCATTTAGTTTCTGTCTTTTTTTGTTTTTCAATTTATTCTTTAATTGGAGGAAAGTTGCTTTACAATGTTGTATTGGTTTCTGCTGTACAATGATGCACTTCAGTGGCTTAGCAGCAGCAGCAGCAGCATACATATATCACCTCCCTCTTGAGCCTCCAACCCCTCCCCAGTATCTGTCTTCTTGAAATAGAGTGCAAGTTCCATGAAGGGAGAAAAACTACTTTAATGCTTATTTTACTACTATATCCATAGCACCAAAAATAGTGGACTTTTAGAAGTTACTAATTAATATTTGTGAAATAAATGAATAAATGAATAAAGGAAAATAAACATGCACATATACACTAAGAACTCAAATATATTCATGGGGATAGAAAATTCTATATTTCAAGTTTTGCATCTATATGTGTATGTATTTTCATATATATGTGCAAATGTGTTATTAAGATCAGCAGTTTTGGTATGTTTAAGTCATATTCTGTGTAAATTAAACTTGTTACAATAATGATAATTTGCATTTATATAGTTTTGTATGATTTTTTCAAAGCCCTTTTCTTATATTGTTTCTCCACTAGTATTATTGTTATAATCCCTCTTTTCTTGTAAGGAAACAGATCCAGTTTCATGCCAGAGGGCACTTATCAAATGAGTATCAAAGTCTAAAGTTAACTCTAGGTTTTATTACTTAAGTCTATTTTCCTTTCTTTCACACAGTGCTTTTGTGTTTCTTCATTATTTGTCATGGTTATAACTACATAGTATATTTCTATCACTCACACAGGGTGAGTTGAAATCTGTCATGTAAAGAAATATTAATACAAAAGAATTCAGTGAGTATGACTGACATGCTAAATAACTAAAATTTCATTAATTGAAAAGCTAAAGAAACCCTTGTATATTCAAAAACTCCATCAGTGCTTTTAGGAGGAGTTTTGCTCTGTGTCCCTATGACTAAAACTAGGATAAATGATGCTGCAGTATCTCCTCCCTATTCAGATTTTCACTTTTTCTAAACCTGACTGTACTTGTTGTTTTGCTTTCCTTGTTATTGGCATCACTCTCCACCTATATAAGGAACCCAAGAAATCTACTTAATTCCTACCTCTCCTAGCATCACCACTAAAACCAAATCATGACTGAATCCTGTTAACTTTACTTATGAAATATTTCTGGAATATGTGTATTTTTCACTTTTATTCTCACTACAGTAGTTGAGGCCCTCACCATCTTTCACCTGACCTTAACTTTTCTTCCTTAAAAAGTCAACCAAATCTTCAATATATTCTCCATTCAGAATGGTACATCTGTACTCCAACCTCATTGTATTATCTTTTGTAAAGGGGATGGATAGTAATCATTTTAGGCTTTGAGATATACAGTTATTAAACTCTATCATTGCAATAGGCTTCCCAGGTGGTGCTAGTGGTAAAGAACTTATTGCCAATGCAACAGACATAAGAGATGCAGGTTCTATCCCTGGGTCTGGAAGATCCCCTGGAGGAGGGCATGGCAAACCCTCTAGTATTCTTGCCTGGAGAATCCCATGGACAGAGGAGACTGGTGGGCTACCCTCCATAGAATCGCAAATAGTCACACAGGACTGAAGCGACTTAGCATACGTACATGCATCTTTGCATTATAAAACCAGGCATAAATGATATATAAACAAATGAATGGGTGTTTTCAATAAACTTTTAACAACCAAAGCAGGCTGTGAGATAGTTTTGGTCCATGGGCATTAGTTGTCAATTCCTGTTCTTAGAGAGTAGGGCCTTTGGCCATCATCATCTAGACAATCAGCATCTAGGAGTTGCTCAGCATACAGTGGGAGCTAAATAAAAATTTATTGGAAAGTAAATGAATGATTCCAAAAAGGAATAAATAGTGGGTGACTACAGGTCAAACATATACCTACAAGAGCCTGTAGGTATAAACTGGGATAATGATTTAGTCATTCACTTAGAAACTGTCCACAAGAGAAAAAGGTATAATCTTCATGCTGTACATAATTAGAGTTTTTCATAAGATAGCTAGTGTGTTTGGTAGGTTCTGGGCTGGAGATATAAATCTTGAAAGTAGTAGCATAGCAGTGATATTTAAAGTCACAGCTTTGGGGCAGCTGAGTGAATAGAGAACCAAGGTTATAGGTAGAGATTATCAAGGACACAAGTAAAAAGGACAAGAACTTTTAAAAAGCTAACAATGAAAGTAGATTCTATACAAAGATGTCTGAAGGATAGCCAAAATGAAACAATTCTGAAATTGATATGTTCATAAGAATCATGGGTGAAAAGGGTTTAAAAAGTAAAGAAGTCAGCAACAGTGGTAAATGCCACCAAGATAGCCAATGAAGTTAATTCTTGCAAGGTGCTCATAAATTTATAGTTGAGTCATGAATCACCTTATCAAAGTAAAGCAGTGAAGGTGAAAGTCAAAAAGTGATGTGTTTAATAGTGGACCAAAGTTTAAAAAGTGAAGAAGATGAGGTTGTAATGACTTAAAAAAAAAAACAAAAAAAACAGAAAAGACCACCACAGAGCTACTATAGGTCACACTGCATCATGGTTTGTTTGGTATTTATCTTGCTTATTTATGAGTTTCTGTGAAATGGAAAGCCCATCTATGTTTACATGTTTAGAGGGGACCAATATGTAAAAATAAATAGAATATCCAAGAAAAACTTGGGAGAAATGGTGAGCAAAGTCAAAGAACAAGGGAAATAACTAGGGAAGATTTAGCCTCAGAGAGTGGCAGAGACACATCTTCATCAGAAACTATCAGAAGGTACTGGTAGAAGTAAATAGACATACATTGTAGGCACATAAGAAGCTGAAACCTTCAAAAAATTAGTCTTGATGTTTCTGTGTGAGATAAAAAATAAGTCTAATATTTGAGGAGACAGAATGGAAGAATTTAGAGGTTAAGGAAATACAACTTTCACATAGCTTTTGAGAGAAATAGTTGTTGATCGTTAAGTACATGTAATAAGATTGCAGAATAGTATGAAGGGCTCAGCTATGAGTAAATCACAAATCTCTAATGGCTCAATCTGCACTGTTAGATTTCTTTTTGCAATATTCATCAGGAAGATATAGGTGCTAAGAAATTAGATGTTGAAAATTACCTGTGATTGGGTCTTTGGAGAGTATGTGAAATCAAAGAGCAATGACCTAAAGGAATGAGGGTGTTGCCAATACATTAAAATAGGAATGATGTCCCATAAATGGCCAGTGTTACAGTAATGGAATCAAAGCTACAAGGGAGCTGCTAAAATGGACATTGTAAAGTTAGGGATCGGTCTTATGGAAATGAGTTAAGAAAACCAGAAGGACAAGAAATTTTATTCAGAAATAAGCTACTAGAATTTATACTTCAAATGCAGAGAAGTTCTGGGCAAGGACAAGGACAAAATTGTAGCTACAATCATTGGTGTATGCTGTAAAATGCAAGTGAATGTAAACAGAACTCACGATGTCAGCAAATGTGAGGCTAACATGGCGTAACTCCTGTCTGCTGTAACTGACACTGCAATGCCCTGCCCCGCTGCTTCTCCAGGACCAGTGGCCAGCCTGACGTATTATAACTGCAATCCCTGCACTTTTCTTCTAGCTTGAGGCTATCCCTAGCTTTGGGAGCCTGCTTTGCCATCTGTGAGGTAGGATGGAAGTGCTGGGAAATTAATATCTCCCTTCTCCCATGGGCTTCCCTGGGGGCTCAGATCTTTAAGAATCTGCCTGAATGTGGGAGACCTGGGTTCAATCCCTGGATTGGAAAGATCCCCTGGAGAAGGGAATGGTAACCTACTCCAGTATTCTTGCCTGGAGAATTCCAAGGTCAGACGATATAGTCCATGGGGTCACAAAGAGTTAGACATGACTAAGCAACTAACACTTCTCCCTAAAGCTCTCAAGCAGTGGGGGACCAGATCCCTCACCCCTTGGATGGTATAGTGCTCCGTGTGTGTTTTCTCCTAGTTCACAGAATTCCTCCAGCGGAATTAAGTTTCGGTATTCAAGGGTAGCTAGCTTGTAAATATTTCCTTTAGTGATTCCATTCTCTTCTTTGTCTAACTTGCTATTTTAAACTCAAATACTTACCTTAGGATTCTATTTTCCCTCCCCACATTGTGATATTTATACAAATGCTGATGTTCCTCGCAATGAGGCCCTGAGTAGGAAGGTAGAAAGTGAAAGTGAAGTCACTCAGTCGTGTCCGACTCTTTGCGACCCCATGAACTGTAGCCTGCCATGCTCCTCTGTACATGGGATTTTCCAGGCAAGAGTACTGGAGTGGGTTGCCATTTCCTTCTCCAGAGGATCTTTCTGACCCAGGGATCGAACCTGGGTCTCCCACACGGTAGGCAGATGCCTTACCATCTGAGCCACCCAGTAAATCCCGGGGAGGTAGAAGCAGCAGATAAAGCAAAAGTTAGCAGGTGACTACAATGAGGATGGTTAAATGATACATATTTATATTTTTATTATTTATGCTTATATTTCCATTTCAGTTTATAGATGTGAGTTGAATAGAAGCAAAAGAGGACCTAAAAGACATGGTTGATACAACCTCTTGTCCTAACAATACCAGCGCATGATCAGCCTCCACAGAGAAGAGTCAGGGAAGCAAAGCTCAGAGAACCAGTCCACAGTTGTTTAATAGACATTTACTGAATATCTATTATGGGTGAGAAATAGATTAGGTGCCAGAGACACAAAAATAAATAAGGTATTATTCATGATCTCAAGGTGTTTGTCTACTATTATGGTATTAATCCTTTGATCAGAAAATTGTAATGCCATTGAAAGGTGATGACTAAAATATACACAAGGTATTGCTGAATAGTCAGAGAAGGCTTCATGAATGAGATCACCTCTCAACTCAGTATTAAAGTTAAGAAGTTAACAGGCAAAAAAGTAGAGGTAAAAAGATAAAAGATTTATCCAACCCTTTAGGAAGAGGGTTGGATAACACGATTAGGAAATGACAAAGAGCTTAGTGCTTGTGGAGCTTATTAATAGAAGAAAAGTAAAAGTGTGTTGGAGAGCCAGGCAACGGACAAATCATTCCTGTATGCTGGGTCTTGGGAATCTATTGTTAGCAGTGGAGTGTCACTGAGGAATTTTGAATAAGCAAGGAGTTTACCAACACCTGCGCTAGAGCTTAGAACTATCTGTGTGTTGTGTGTGCTTGAGAGAAGTTACTTAACACAAAAATATATAAACAAGAAAAAAGCTGAGATTGATAGAGAATTTATATTTAATCATGTGGTAATACATGGACACATTCTTTATATACACTGGTATAGTAAACAGTCTCTGAAAAAGCAAAATTTAAGGTGAGATGTAAACAATAAGGAGTTGGCTATATGAAGACAGAGGAGGGCATAACCAGAGAAACAGCTAGTTTGGAAGATGGAGGGGCTAACGTGGATTTTGTTTGTTCTCCCTGAAGAATAGAAAGAAAGACAATGTGACTGAGACAGTGGTATAAAGGGAGTAATTTGGACATAGTAAGAAAAGCCTAAATAAAATAGGATGAGGGAATGGCAATCCATTCCAGTATTCTTGCCTGGAGACTTCCATGGATAGAGGAGCCTGAAGGGCTATAGTCCATGGGGTCACAAAGAGTTGGACATGCTGAGCAGCTAACACTTTAGAAGCTAGAGTAAAAACTTTATATTTTGTTTTAATGTGATGCTGTGTGGGCCAGAATAAGGGGCCTTTGAAGAGTTCCACATCCTAATCTGTGGAAACTGAATATGCTACATACACAGCAAAGGGAAATCAGGTTGCAGATGGAGTTAGGGTTGCTAATCAGCTGATTCCAAGACAAGGAGATAATCCTGCATTTTTGGTATAATCACAAGCATCCTTGTCAAGAAGAGCAAGGCAGAGGAGAGAGTCAAAGGAAGATATGGCTATGAAAAAAGGCACAAGCAGACAAAATGCTATTGGCTCTGAGGATGGAGGGAGAGACCATGAACTAGGGAATGTGGTGGTCTTTAGAAGCTACAAAGGACATGGAAATGAATCTCCTTTAGAGCCTCCAGAGAACAAGGGAGACTTGCCAATATTTTGAATTTAGTCCACGGAGTCTTGTGTTAAGATGTCCCACCCAAAACTGTAAGATGATATATTTGTCTTGTTTTAATCCACTGAATTTGTGATAATTTATTCTAACAGCAATACAAACTAATTGATAAAACATTGAGGGTTGGCAAGCAAAGGGATTGCCTATGATTTTAAAACTCTTTGTGGTTACTGTATGAATAGTGGATTGTGGTGCGAGAATCACAAAATCGAGGAAGTCAGTCATGAGTTAACTACAGTAATTTAAATGAAAGTTGATGGTGGATTGGACAAGAGTATTAATGGTCGATATGAAAAGAAGTGAATGGATTTGGGGTAGTTTTTAGAATTATAATTGATAGAAGTTCATCATTAGTTGGATTTAGGGAGTGAAATAAAAATAACTATCAAGGGAAATGCATAAGTGTTAACCTTGTACAACTGAGCTGATTGTGATTAACACTGAAGAATTAGAGAGGAACAGAGCAAATACTTTTGATGGGGTAAATGAGGAATTTTGAGACCATGATGCTAGTTTATATCTTGGTGGTTGTGTCAAGTAGTGAGTTGGATATATACATTTTTTAATTTCTGGGGAAAGCTCAGATTTGTAGGTTTTGATTTGGAAATCACAAATATGGAGAACGACTTTAAAGCTGCAGGTCTACATTCAAGCATCAAAAGGAAAAAAAAGTGGGATGTAGCAATAGGACACTGCAAAAAATAAGGGTGAAAGACAAGAAAACAAGGAACCTAGAAAGAGTGGTCTGGGAGACAAATCAGAGTGACATGATATGATAGAACCAGATGAAAGGACAAACTATTTCTAGCACAGGTCTCAGATACTTTTGAAAGGATAACAAAATGAGTTTAAAAATGTTACATTTGGCTGCACAGAGGTCTTGGCAAATTCTCAACAAAGTGAGGCCAATGAGAACCCAACAGATGTGAGCTGAGGTTAGACTCAGAAACTGGAAGTATAAGCAGTGATTTCAGGGTATTCATTCTAATAAATTTTGCTGTAAATAGAAGCATCAGGATGGAGTAGGAATTATACTTAGGTGTTTTCCTTGTCAATGAAATAACTCTCCAGTAACACAAAGTGAATGAGTTTCATATTACATTTCTTTCTCCCATCTGATTCTAAAACACACCACATGAATTACTTTCCACTTGAGGTATATTCATTCATTCTTCTGTCACTTGTTTATTTACTCATTAATTCCCAATAAATGTTTATTCAGGACCTACAAAGTAGAAGACACTGAGATACTATCTGGAGAGGGGTCAGATTTGTAAGTTTAGATTTGGGAGTCACGAGCATAAAGAAGACCTATTAGCTATAAAAATATAGATGGTATCTGGTGTCTAAGAATTATAAATTAGCATTTTCTTAGATTACAATTCTTCTTATATTAAAAATGTTACTTGCCCGAAACCCTTGTCAGGAACTGTTAATTTAGTTCAGTCTATCAGTCGTGTCCAACACTGCGACCCCATGGACTGCAGCATGTCAGGCTTCTCTGTCCGTCACCAACTCCCGGAGTTTGTTCAAACTCATGTCCATCGAGTCAGTGATGCCACCCAATCATCTAATCCTCTGTCGTCCCCTTCTCCTCCTGCCTTCCATCTTTCCCAGCATCCAGGTCTTTTCAAATGAGTTAGTTCTTCCTATCAGGTGGCCAAAATATTGGAGTTTCAACCTCAGCATCAGTCCTTCCAATGAATATTCAGGACTGATTTCCTTTAGGATGGACTAGTTGGATCTCTTTGCAGTCCAAGGGACTCTCAAGAGTCTTCTCCAACACCACAATTCAAAAGCCTCAATTCTTCTGTGCTCAGCTTTCTTTATAGTCCAACTCGCACATCCATACATGACTACTGGAAAAGCCATAGCTTTTGACTAGATGGACCTTTGTTGGCAAAGTAATGTCTCTGCTTTTAATATGCTGTCTCAGTTGGTCATATCTCCCAAGGAGAAAGTGTCTTAATGTCTTGGCTGCAGTGATTTTGGAGCTCCAAAAATAAAGTCTGTCACTGTTTCCATTGTTTCCCCATCTATTTGCCATGAAGTGATGGGACCAGATGCCATGATTTTAGTTTTCTGAATGTTGAGCCTTAAGCCAACTTTTTCACTCTCCTTTTTCACTTTAATCAAGAGGCTCTTTAGTTCCTCTTCACATTCTGCCATAAGGGTGGTGTTACCTGCATATCTGAGGTTATTGATATTTCTCCTGGCAATCTTGATTTCAACTTGTCCTTCATCCAGCCTGGCATTTTGCATGATGTACTCTGCATATAAGTTAAATAAGCAGGGTGACAATATACTGCCTTGATGTACTCCTTTCCTTATTTGGATCCAGTCTGTTGTTCCATGTCTAGTTCTAACTGTTGCTTCTTGACCTGCGTACAGATTTCTCAGGAGGTAGGTCACATGTTCTGGTATTCCCATCTCTTTAAGAGCTTTCCACAGTTTGTTGTGATCCACACAAGCAAAGGCTTTGGCATAGACAATAAAGCAGAAGTAAATGCTTTTCTGGAACTCTCTTGCTTTTTCAGTGATCCAACAGATGTTGGCAATTTGATCTCTAATGATGCTACTCAAAATGGACCATGGTCCTTAAAACCATTTCCTTTTAATTGACTATTCGGCCACATTTAAAACCCATACTTCATATTTTAATATCTCAGCACTCAATCTTTTCCTTAGGAACACTTTCGTATCCGTTTCATTCATAGAAATGGTGGCCACAGAAATTTAAGGCCTTAGTCATCATCTTACTTCTTCCAGAAGTCTTCCAAAAACATGACTATCCAGCCAAAATGAAGCTCTCTGTTTCAAATTATTTTAGCAGTTCTAGTATGTACTGGGTGAATGGATTTATCATATTGCTTTATTTTGCCTTACTTTTCACTGTGTTCTTGAAAATATCTGTTCAGAGTGCTTAAACTTAGTAACTTTTAATGAATATATGTTAAATAGATATCCCTCGATGTTTCATGAAACAATTAGGGGGAAACAACACAGAACTGAGCTCTCAACATGCTAAAATGATTGATTCAGCCCATATTCTAGCTGCAACATTTACCAGTGGCTACAAACAAACAAATCCCTCCAAATCTAACTTAATAAAACAAGATCCTATAAATTCTCTAAGGCATTTATTATTGATGTGTTATTTTGTGAATGCTATCTGCTTCTCTTTAGTATTCATCTGATAGAAGAAATAGTGAGTTCATTCCATAATGAATTCAGATAGTTCCATTCAAACCTTCTGTTAACCTTATTACAGTCAAATGACACTATAGGGACTGAATGCTGAACTTAAACTTTGAGAGTTTAAGTTAAATGCTTAGTCAGCAAGGTCCTTTATCAGCATTTGATTATTTTAGGCATTAAAATATAAAAACCACTCTTGAAAGTTAGGGAAAAAGCATAGTACCCCTCCCCAAATGATTTAAATTGAAATAATTCTGTATTTCATTCTGGAGAAAATTGTAAAAGATCAGACTTTTCCCATAGGAGTTTTAGTACTTCCAGGTTTGGGTTTAAGTTATAAATATCTCAGAAACTGCCTTACTCATGGTGTTTCAAATTATTCCCAGTTGTGTCTCTTACTGAAACCAAGATGCATGGCTATACCCGTATATAGTGAAGGGAAAAAGCTCTCCTGCTCTTCGCAAAGGTTATATCTAGTTCAAGTTTGGATATGGCTTTTCTGTGAGCCAAACTCGTTTTTGTGTGTGCCGAGTCTCTCAGTCATGTCTGACTCTGCAACCCCATGGACTGCAGCCCGCCAGACTCCTCTGTGCATAAGGACCTACAGGCAAGAATACTGGAGTGGGTTGCCATGCACTTCTCCAGGGGATCTTTCCAACCCAGGGATCGAACCCAGGCCTCCTGCATTGCAGGTGGATTCTTTATCATCTGAGCCACTAGGGAATCTAACTAGTTTTTGGATAGTTACAAAAAGAAAAGAATTTGATGTATCCTTGCCTGATGTGTGTATTTTATTTTATGTGAAGCTGATCTGATATGTTCTGGGCTTTGGGGAGGTATTCATCCAAATATAAGAATAGCATACATCCTGCCATTTTTGTATCTGTCAAAACTTACAAACTACATATGTGACATTTTATTAAAGTAAAATTTTCTTTGTATACTGTCACATACTAGTAAATACTAATAATTTTCTTTTACATTTTAAAATCCTTAAGATATATATATTATATCTATTGTATATCATATACGAAGTTAACAAAAGTAGGGAGTCACATAAGAGAATGGCAAAATTTAAACAATGAGAGTCATGGCTAAAAAGAAGAGAAATGAGGAATTTCCAGATATTTTTGAAAGAAGAATCAATTCATTATTACAAAGAATCAGAATTTCATAGAAAATAGGCCACTTTTTTTTTTTTTTAAGGTTGAACCCCACAGATTCTGTCTCTAGGCTTTTGGTAGTAAATCATATTGAATCAGAAAAGAATAATTCATCTGCTCTATGAGAAGGCTAATAGACATAGTTAGCAAGCTATCAGAGAAAATAAGACAGTTTTTATTTTTAAGACTTAGGAAATTTAAAATTTTAAATATTGCAGGCTCATAAATTCTCAGCTGCCTACTTGTATAACTATTTGCTCTTTGATTTCCTTGATTTACAAGATGAAAAATATTTGTTCCCTCCTCATGACTCCTAAAGTTATAACAAGTAACTTTAAATGGATTTGAGCACAAGTTAAACATCTTGGAATGAGGAACAGAAACTGAACTCTTCTTCTGAGTCCAGCCTGAGAGATGTCAAAATGTGTCAGCTGCTTTTGACCCTGGCCTGTGATTACATGGCAGTTAGCAGTCAGCCCATTTCCAATTCCACACAAATAACAATTTAAGAACCTAAAGTATAACAGAATAAATTTGAGAAGTGAAATTATTCAAAAGACACAGAACAAGCTATGCAGCCTAAAGAGAAATTTTATGTGTTTAATTTACAGACTGACCTGCTCTAACTTCTGGCACTTTCCTCCAGCAGTTATTCAAACATGCTTCAACACAGGTGAACCTTGAAAACATACCTGCTGAAAGCTTAGCTAAACTAATCCATGGTACTGGTGCCCTGGCATCCATTTTGTGTAGCCTGTGAGGACCTTAACCTGCTACTAGCCTCTCAGGCCATAGTACATGCTCCGATAGCAGCCCACAGATTCACAGGCAAATTTAAGTTCCTGATAAGACTCCCCCATCATTCCTGGTAATTAAGTCTCCCCTGCCTCCAGAGCCCTTACCTTATTCACTTTAGATAAGACCATTGGGAGCTCTTTTGGTTTGAAATGACCAATTTGACCTTAGCCCAAGAACCCCCAAATACTACACCCATAGAGCCTAATAAAAACATGCACCCCAGGTCTCCACTCTGCCTCCACCCCCACAGGTGGACCCGTGAGGCATGGTGGGTACTTCCTCTCGATCTACGAGTAACAAATATTCTATTTCAATTTCTCCTGTCATCTGTTGTTGACCACATTGAGGTGACCACTGTTCCCTTCACCATCAGCCACTCTGTGCTCTGCTTAACAAGTATGAATTTGACAGATTCTTAACAATAATGCCAAGTGAAAGAAGCTAGTCACAAAAAAGCAAATATTGTATGATTCCATTTATATGAAATGTCCAGGGGACAATGAGAAATGATTGCTAATGAGAATATAGTTTTTTGGGGGGAAGATGAAAATGTTCTAAAAGTAGACAGTGATGATGGTTGCACAATTCTGAGGATATATTATAAACAGAACAACTAAACTGTACTCTTTAAAAAGGGATTAATTTTATAATATGCAAGTTTTATCTCAATAGAACTGTTGTAAAAATCAGTAGGGCATATTTG
Organism: Cervus canadensis; assembly: GCF_019320065.1. Taxonomy (NCBI): domain Eukaryota; kingdom Metazoa; phylum Chordata; class Mammalia; order Artiodactyla; family Cervidae; genus Cervus; species Cervus canadensis. Next base: position 42,720,873 of record NC_057404.1, on the reverse strand, counting down.
GGGAATGCAGGCAATGGTTTTAATATTGTCTTTAATTAGCCAACTAAACCACACATATTTAATACAATTGTTTAACAATTTAAAAGTTAAACACTTTTATATAGTGTTTTATAGAATATGTAGCACTTATATATATATATATTATATATATATTCTTTCTTACACCCATAATATCCTAATTAATTTATTATTAAATTAATTGTTCTCATCCTAAGAAAAAGGACTTTTAAGACCTAGAGAATCAAATGATTTGTTCAGTGTTAACAGATCTAGTGAGCCACAAGTTAAGATGTTACTACATTACAGATGCCTCCTTGAAGATTTATTGAGAGCAACACACAAATGGATAGAAATGGAATGGAAAGAGTCAAGATTCCAGAGAGGACTGCTTTAGGCATAACTAGTCTCTCTAGAGAAAATGTAGTTGGTGCAGAAGGGGAAGTCAGTAGCAATTTCTTATTTGATTTCTATGTTCCCAGAACTAACATAAAAAGAAACCATTGAGTATGGGGTTATGATTAGACAGGGAATACTGTACAAGAGCATTGAGAATAGAGATCATTCTGTAAAATTAAAAAGAGAATATAAAAATGCTTGGGAAGACACAGGACTTTTCTAGAAAATTTATTATCATTAGAGACATGAAAAAATTGTTTGTAATCATAGAATATCCTTACATTTCTTTATAAGGGACATTCAACTAGTTCTGGCAAGGGAAATGTGAATAGAAATGAAAAAGGGCATTTTTACACAGATCGAGTGAAAAATGCATATACCTCCCTCATCTCACTCTCTACTGTGGTGAACTCAGAGCCATCATGGTCCAGACTGCATCAACATAAAGATGGACTCATAGTGACTCACACCAGATCATGAGCTAAGAGAGAGGAAAAAATCTTTTTTTTTTTTTGAAAAAATCTTTTTTTAAGTTTTAAGCTACCATGTTTATAAGGCTTATTCTTGTAGTAAGCCTATCCTGTCCTTGCTAACTTGAAGTTAAATGCTTCTGTACTTTTTATAAATATGTGACATTGGTGTAGCAATTGGCAAAAGCAGTGGAGAAGCCAATTAGAAGCTCAAAAGGTGGCAGCCCATTTTATGCCCAGGCGCAACAATAAAATGGCTGCCTGATGCAACGTGGGAGGCACACTGGTTTGAGTGTTGGCTACTGTTCATTGTGCTGAGCAAAGTATTAAAAATAGGGAAGCATCGTTAAAGAAGAATTAAACAACTCGTAAGCAGAACTAGAAAGAAACAGAGAAAGTCTTTCAGAGGCTTGACCAACTGGAAAATTTTTTTTTTTTAATGAGATAAAAGAGTATTTCATCAATAAAGACTCAATAGGCTTTCTTAGTTGATTCAAAACAAAGATCCAATGATGGATAAGTGTTTTCTTTCAAGTATGAAATCTCAAGGTAGCTACCATTAAGGGGGTGGGGGATATGAGGATGAAAAAGTAAAAGAAGTCAAAGAAAGCAGATCTTGAAGCAGGGCCTCAAGGGATTGGATCTATATCTTGCTAATTGAGCATGGCAAATATTTATATATCCCTACTTATCTACAGTTCTCTATTTTTAAATTTGTATTGAAATATAGTTGATCAACATTGTGTCAGTTTTAGGTACACAGCAAAGTGATTCATATTTAGATAGATAGATAGTTTTTTATATTTTTTCATTAGATTGTTTTTTATTTTTTGACTAAGGTGATATATAGGCATGAAGAACAAGAAATAATACAAAAAGGCTTACATTTTTCTCTCTGTCAACCATCTTTAGATTTGATGTATTATTTTTCGACTCAACATTCCTTCTCTCTATCTTCTGGTAGCAGACCTCTCCTCCATGGCCATATTTGTAGGAGTATCACCCAAACAAAATCAAACATAATGCTTTAACTTCCTTGATCAAATGACTCTTTCTGAGGCTAGCACATATTCCTCAACTTTGTGTTTGCATGACTTTAGCCAGTGGTCATAAGTTCATAAGGAAGTAAACCCAGGTTTGGATGATAATCTTAGCTTGCCTTGAGGATGAAGTTGATTTGATATAATTATGCTAATATATGAGAAAGTTTCAGATTTTTTCAAAAAGTCAGGCAGAAAAATTCTGGGTTTCTTTGAATCTACAATTTCAAATACCCTCAAGCCAGTACATTTGCCTTTTATTCTGATAAGTTTATACATTGAAAAAAATCACACTCCTCCCTTCACTTAACAGTTTAGCTTAGATTTTCGTCACTGTAATTTAAAATGACTTCCAATTCATTTACTTGTAGCCATACTTACACATGGTTAATAGTCATAATATTTCCTTAGGTATTGCTCCAGAAATATTCCACACACATATACAGTCACCTTTCTAGATATAGCATACTTTACATACTGTTATTGTGCAGCTTAATCTCACTTGTGAGTAAATCATCTTTCCATTAGACTTTTGTTAATGGACTTTTGTCTCTTTCCATTAGACTCAGTTTGTTAGTTTGTTTTGTAATTTCATGTGGTGCCAGCCAAATTGGATTCACTGCAGCAGTATAAATAGAAAAAGCCCTTCTATTCAAGGAATTTATATTTAGAGTCATGATCCACTTTGAGTTATATTTTGTGTAGGATGTAAAGTGTTCCAAATTAATTCTTTCACCTGTGGCTAGCCAGTTGTCCCAGTACCATTTGTTGAAAAGTCTGTTCTTTTCACATGAATTGTTTTGGCACTCATTAAAAATCATTTGACTGTAAATGTAAGAGTTTATTTCTAAACTCTCAATTCTATTACATTGATTCAGATATCTATCCTCATGATACTACTACATTGTCTTGCTTACTTTAGCTTTGTGTTAAGTTTTGAAATTGAGAAGTGTGTGTCTTTCAAGTTTTTCAAGATTTGTATTGGATCTTTGCGGGCATTTGCATTTGACAGTCAATTTCAAAAACCCAGCTGAGAATTTGTGTTTGCATTTAATCTGATAAATTTGAGGCATATTGTCATCTAAAATAGTAAGTCTTCTAACCCATAAACATGGGATATCTTTCCATTTATTTGCATCTTATTTAATTATTTTCAAACAACATTTTGTAGTTTCAGAGTACGAGTTTTGCACTTCTTTTAACTTATTCCTAAATTTTAACCTGCCTATGCTATTTTAGATGGAATTATTTTCTGAATTTTAGTTTGAAACTATTAGTTACTGGTATATGGAAATATATTTGGTTTTGTATATTGATCTTACAACCTGAAATATTGCAGAACACGATTATTCAATCACTTTCATTTTTGTGTGGATCTCCATGGTTTTCTATATATAAATCATGTTATCTAAAATATAAATAGTTTTACTACTTTCTTTCCAATCTTAAAGCCTTGTCTCTTCCTTCCTTCCCTCCCCTCCTCCTTCCTACTTTTCTTTCCTTTTCTCTCCTCTCCTTCTTTTCTTTCTTTCTATTCTCCTTTCTAGGTCCTTCAATGTTAAATAAAAGTAGCTAGAGTGGGCATCCTTGCCTTCCTCCTAACTTTCAGGAAATAACATTCAGTCTTTCATTATTAAGTATGATAGTTGCTATTGTTTTATTTATTTATTTATTTTTGGTAGATGCCATTTATTTGACTGAGGCAGTTCTCTTCTGGTTCTAGTATGCTGAAGGTTTTTAACATAGCAGGAAGCTGTATGTTTTAAAATGCTATTTTGCATCTATTGAGAAGATTATGTGTTATGTTATCCTTTATTCTATTGATACAGTGTATTCTATTAATTGATTTGCAAATGTGAAAACAACCCAGAATTCCTGGGATTGATCTCAACTGGTCATAGTATACAATCCTTGTTATATGTTGAGAATTTGGTTTATTAGTATTTTGTTGAGGTCTAAATTCCCTTTTCCTGTTTTCAATGCACATTTTGAAATGTATCTTTGTTCTGTATATTTCTTAAAACTTCTGCTTATATGTTATGCTCATTTTGAATTTTATTTTTCTTATGTAATTCTAAGATATCTCTGTATATTATAGCCATTACAATTTTGTCTGCCATAAGATTGGGGCTTCCCTGGTAGCTCAGATGGTAAAAGAATCTGCCTTCAATGCAGGAGATCTGGATTCAATCCCTGGGTCAGGAAGATCCCCTGGAAAAGGGAATGGCAACCAACTCCCAGTATTCTAGTATTCTTGCCTGGAGAACCCCACGAACCGAGGAAACTGGTGGGCTTTATAGTCCACTGGGGTTGCAAAGAGACAGACACGACTGAGCGACTAACACACATATTACATTTTTAATTTAAATATCATTTTTTAACACCTTTATGCTTTTATTTTTACATTTAAAATGTTGACTAGTTCCAATTTAGGGAGGCCAAAGAGGCAGTGAAAACTGAAGTAATGAGTTAGCTCTATTTGTTTTCCTAATTGGCTACCACTTTTCCCAAGTTAAAGCTTGTTTTGAGACTGAGACTCTATTCTCAGAGCCTTAATAAACATAGGCCACATAGCAGGCTCACAATAGAGATTTGTTAAATTAGTTAAAGAAAACAGATTATTGTGTTTTGTATTAGGCTAAACTTTACAGACTTAATAAAAACAGCAGTAATAAAAACCTTGTGAAAAATGTACCTAATAGTTATTGACTTTTTTGAATGTTTACTAATTTTTGATTTTTTAATTTTTTTTTACTGAAACTTGTTGCAAATAAACGGTGGCATTTTCAGGTATATGTTATAGAACTAATCAATATATTAAAAAGCTAAGACTGAAGAAACTACAAGGAGACTTTGAGTCTTTATTAGTAAAATAGATATCAATTATGGATTGCAGCAAAAATTCAGAATAAAAAATGTAAGAAATTATTCATGGAAAGCTTTTACTGCAAGAGTAGATTTTTTAAAACATAGTTTGAATATGAAATAAAAAAAGGGCTTCCAACAAGAAAGCAACAAGGCTTCAACCTGCAAAAATTAAGCAGAGTATATGGGAAGATAAATAGGAGGATCTTGAAGATGATTAAAGGATTGGACATCAAGATCTCAAAGGAATAGATTATGTCATTGTAGGTTTTAAAATGAGAAGAAAAGCATTCCTGGCCTTCTTCCTCAAAGGGCCTTTAATATTATCCCAATCTGAATGGTTTGAAAAATTAGACAGATCACTCATTTCTATGTTTTATTTCCTTTGCTTTCCTAGCTTTCAAATATTTTTTAGGATTATAATATATTTAATGGATATGTATAATATTCCACTGACACTTGAATAACATAGGCTTAGCTACACAGGTCGATTATATGCAGGTTTGGGGGTCTTTTTTTTCAGTAGTAAGTACTATAGTACTATATGATCCACGAATGAAGACCTGAAGATGTGGAGGGAGGAGCTGTTTACACAGAGGGTCATGTATAAATTATACATGGATTTTTGAGAGGGGTGATGTTCTTTACCCCTGAAATGTTCAAAGTTAAAGAGTTATGTACACTTCTTAAATCCTTCTCTCTCTCTCTCTCTCTTTTTTTTTTTTGGAGATTGAAGAGGTAAGGAGGAGTAACTAATTCTAGGGCTGAGTCAGAAATTAACTGTTCTTAATTAAATCTATGTCTTTGATATATCAAAATACAATGAAATGAGTAACAGAAAATGTATATAATCCATTCAGATAATATATAATATACATAATCACTTCCACTTTAATGAAATAAAGATGGGAGGCCCTCTGGCCATTTACAAACTGTGAACACAACAGCTCTAGCTTTAAAGAATTTAGCGCTAACCTAGATCATGCTTCTTTTTGAGCATTTGTATAAAATTAAGGTCATGTGAACTAGCATAATCATTGTAATCATTGTAAGATCACCTGTTTGATTATTTGTTTGGTGTACTAGCTATGACATCAAAAATTTTTTGTTATTTTGTTTTATTTGTTTTTTTGTTTGTTTTTTGTTTTTATTTGTTTTATTTATTTTATTTGTTTGTTATTTGTTTTTATTTGTTTGTTTGTGTCAAGTTCAGATAAAGCTGAAATAATGTTAGAAAAAAATATTAGATTTCTTTCCTTGTTCTCTCTGGCTTGTCTAATGTAATGATTCATAGCTCAGAAGACTCTGGAGTCAGAGTCATGGGCTTGGAAGCTGGGTTTGCTCCTAGTTGAGTGATTTGCACAGGTGATGTCAATCTGTGCCTCATTACACTAGCTGTGTCATAGGATTACTACAAGGACAAAGCATGTTAATATTTTCTTACAGTTAAATGGTGTCTGAAACGTAGCACCAAATAACAATCCCTGTGTGTTTATGGAACTCTTCAGAAAATAACCAGTAGACTGTTTTCTAATCAGGGAAGAAAATTTCCTAGAATGAATTGAAAAAGCTTGGTACTTTTGATGAATGAATGGTGCCAAGTTAAGCATAATATTTGCAAAATAAAAACAAAGCCAAGCTATAGGAGAAAAATGCCTCATTTTTCAAACAAGAGCATCAATAAAATCACATCTGCTCAGTCGCTAAGTCGTGTCTGACTCTTTCGCCACCACATGGACTATATAGCCCACCAGGCTCCTCCATCCATGGGATTTTCCAGACAAGAATACTGAAGTGGGTTGCTATTCCCTCCTCCAGAGCCTCTTCCCAACCCAGGGATCAAACCCACATCTGTGTCTCCTGCATTGCAGGGAGATTCTTTACCATTGAACCACAAGTTTAAATAAATTGTATATTATTTAATCCTCAGTTTCTTTTGCACACCTAAGTCTGTATCTTTTTTCTTCTTCTTATAATTAAGTTTATTTGGTCATTTAAGAAATGTAAATTTTCAAAGGTCCTCTGCCTGTTTTCTATCATTTGGGAAGTACTGGTTTGTTTTAATTTTCTAAGCATTCCACGTGATCTATAATATTCCCCCTCTCACTGTCTCCCTCTTTGACTCCCACATACTTTTGTTCCCTTTCCATTTTTTCCCCTACTTCTTGGATACTTCTTCTTGCAAGAATTTAAACAATCTGTTTTCTGAAGCCTTTCTAAATGTTGTCATTTTAACATTTTCTAGTGACAAAGGCAGAAGGCTCTGGTCTGGTCCCCACTACACTACTCACTTTAGTCTTCTCACAGGAATTTTAACAATTTTAAATCAAATCAATGGTTTAGCTTTCCTTTTCTGTATCCACTCAAAGCCAAGGCCATATTTCCTATTTTCAATTTTATATACCCCTTCACAAACCTTTCTTGTTCTGGGATTTAAATATCCTGTGTGCAGTTAGATCTCAATGAATTAGAGGAACTTTTGAACTACCAGGGGAAGACTCTAGCACAGCCTCACAGATTGAAGCCTAGGAGAGTGAATGTACATTTCCTTCAGTGGGGTCTAAGGCCTCCTGAGAAACAAGGCAATTGCAACTGTCTCTGGACCACAGGAAGCTCATTTCCACACTAATACAGTCAGCGCTTCACAAGATCCAGGTAGAGAATCTTTGCTGAAATATAGTCACACTACTCACGATACATATATGTGTGTATGTGCATATATTAGCAATTTTATAAGGGGGAGCAGTCTCTGGTTCCCACAACCTCATGACTACGTCTTTGCAGGAGCAGTTGGACACACATCATCTCTATGGAGCCTGTGACTGCTTCCAGTTTTACTATTTCATTGTTGCATGAATTAACTGTGAAGTACCAATGAAGACATAGGCACCACACGGGGTTCCTCTTCTTACGTACATGGTTTGGTAGGACAGAAGCCTAAATTATTATCCTAACATAAGAGAAAAGCCACAATTTTAAATCTTATTTCCAAAAGAAATCATCAATAAAATTAATCTTGGACAATGAGGAAATACAGTACATAAGAACCACAATCTATGCTAAGGGGTTTTGCCCAGGGGAAAGATACAAGTTACAGATTTAAGTTACATATGTAGCTTTTATGTAACACACTCAGGGGCTTCCCTGGTAGCTCAGACAGTAAAGAAAGTGAAAGTGAAAGTCACTCAGTTGGGTCGGACTCTGCGACCCCAGGGACTATACAGTCCGTGGAATTCTCCAGGTCAGAATACTGAAGCGGGTAGCCCTTCCCTTCTCCAGGGGATCTTCCCAACCCAAGGATCGAACCCAGGTTTCTCGAGTTGCAGGCGATTCTTTACCAGCTGAGCCACAAGGGAAGCCCAAGAATGCTGGCGTGGGTAGCCTGTCCATTCTCCAGTGGATCTTCCCAACCCAGGAATCGAACCCAGGAATCGAGGCGGATTCTTTACCAACTGAGCTATTAGGGAAGCCCAGACAGTAAAGAATGACTGCAATGCAGAAGACCCCGGTTCCATCCCTGGGTCAGGAAGATCCGCTGGAGAAGGGAATGGCTACTGTATAGCTATTCCCCATAGCCTGGGGTCACAAAGAGTCAGACAGGACTAAATAACAACAATACACATTTATTTATTATTTTATGTATATATATAGTTGTGCTAAAGTCCACGGCCACAGCCTACTCTGCTGACTCCAAGTCGAGTTTCGGAAGATTTTGAAAACAGAATCCAAATACGCTCCTTTGGTAACTGCTTCTTTTGAAAAAATGTTGTCATATGACTTGGGACAAGCTCCTTAAATCATCTGTGATTTTGCTTGGCTTATTGTATAAGGTTGCCCGTGTAATAGCACCACACTCCGCTGTTTTTTCCTAAGGACTTGTAAAACCAGTCTTGGATTGAACAATTAAAAAGATAAGTGAAGAAGTGACTTGTAAAGACCTGAAAGAAATAGGTACAAGAATAAAAGGGCTTGAAAGAAACAGCATGAAAATCAAAGTATTTTTGTTCCAAAATCTTGTTTTTGTTTGTTTGTTTTTCAAATCTGTAATTGTCTTCATGAGCTCAAGTATTAAGGCTATTTCTGCAGAGGAATTGTCAGTTGAAAATAAAGTGCCTAGGTATGATAATTGTATTTTTAAAAAATATATAAGAATACTACAGTGAAGGACCACCACAAAATGTTAAAGTGAGACCCTTGGTATATTTGGGACAAAATGAATAATTTTAAACTCAAAATCCAAAGCAATTACTAATATAATGGCTGGAAAGTAATGACACTTTTTTTTTAACTTTCAAAGCAGCCACTATTTAAGAACAGAATGATTTCTTTGATGCTTTAATTTGAAGAACATAAAGCTGCAAATCATACTCTCATCTCTGGCATTCAATATGGCAATTTCTATGATTAATCACTTCAGAACAATCTAGCAAAAAGAATCTGCTCTAAATAAGATAATGTCCAAAATACCTTAATGAAGGTAACTTTTTAAAGCTGTGGTTCAGTTAGCTTGACATTTAAGTGTTTTGACTGTATTGGTTTTACCAAGACAAACATTTCAATTAGTAGAAAAACATGGTATTAGTAAGAGTTTAATCATTTCACATTACAAACTTGATTTTTCTTATGGGAAAAGGATGTTTATTCATGATTGTCATTTTTGTGCTGTTAATGATATGAAAGAAATAGAATGATGAGGTGTAACAGGCATTGAACTAACAGTCAAGTAATAAAAAGTCATGGTGAGAATAAAATATTAATAGAGACTAGATGGAATATAGCTAGATTTTTCATTTTCCTAATAAAACATTCTAAAATCTGGTATATTTTAGAAAAGTCCTTGATTGAAGCATTCAAAATTACAAAGGACATCCTTTTTTTAACCTTGTTCCATAATAAAATGAGGACAAGGAGATACTTGAAAAAATAAGAGGCAGTAAATTCAGAACAAATTGAGGTAAATAATGCCTTATAAACGTGTATAGTCAACCTGTGAAATTCATTGACCGAAAAGGTCACTGAGTCAAATACTATGGTTGAATTTAAAAAACAGCTGGGTAATTTTATGACCACTAATAGCTTTGGGAGCTCTGCTCAGCAAGCAGAGATAATGATAAGGGTAATCAAATCTCTTGTTTTGGGATGTAAGTTACCAACAGGGGTTGTCCAATTCCATGCCTTACTTTTGTCCTCTGTATACCTTCTGGGAGGTACAACGATGGACACTGGTCTTGTTATTCAGCACTTTTATGCTGAAGTTTATAGATGCGCTGTGTATTCTTTCACCTTCATCTGAAGTATCTGCCTCTGTAACATAGCAACAGTGAAATCTGGTTTGGGAAATAGCATGCTCTGTAGTGATAGTCAAGATAATCAATGATTTTAGAAGGTGCCTTAGAATATTGCTCTCATGATTCTTAAATTTATCTAATTAAAATAGTTTGAAAGTTGAAAATTATTGCATTTTAGAGGAATAAAACTTGACAGTACCATTATGCATACCATTTTGTGAAGTAGTATTAGTAAATTACCACCCCTTTAACACTGCATTCTACATGTGCTGTAATTTTTTAAATAGCAGCCATTGAGTTTTAAAATGTGTTCCTCTTTAGAAATACTGTTAATTGTATTTTGCTACCTCATCTTTAACCAGTGTTGCATGTTTATTAATTTTTATTTATTTGAGGTCAAAATTCAAGTTTTAATGTTTGAATCAATTTTTTCCAAAGCAGAAAACTTGGACAGAAAGGCAAAACATAAACCATCTACAATTTTAAAATCCAGAGTAAACATTACTGTTTGTATACAACTATACCTTTGCAAACATACAATCATTTATATCTTTTTTTCTAATATGTTATACAAAATTAGGAGCATGCTATATATTTTCCTTCAATAGCTCCAGGTCAATTAATAAAGTATTACTTTTTTGCCCACTGATTTAAAAGTCATATCTTCATTGTATACCAAATTAATGTAAATAGTTAAATCAATTTATGAGGTTTCTGTTGATTTTAATAATTATTCTAACACTTCACATAATTTAATTTTATTCTATATTTAAATATATTTAAGAGTAAAATTATCTAATTGTTTCCCTAAAATGTTTGCATTAATCTTATTTATTTTCTGATGATGTAGTAAATGATTTTATTTTGAAGAATTAATAAATAAACATAAAAATTATATTTTATGTCCCTTAAATGTCATCATGCTAATTTCTGAGTGTACACATTGATAGCTTTTATCTTATAAAATTTAGTAAATTATGTAGCTGTATCATTTTAAAGTACATTTTTATAAGTTTAGTACTAAAAATTTTATATTTTTCCGTCTACCATGAATAAAATATTCTTTTGACAATATTTTCTAACTAGATATTGGTGGTATATAGAGAACATCTTGATTTTGGTTTTGTTGTTTTTCTCTATTGATTTTCTACAGTCAATTTCATTTATTTCTGCTCTAATTTTTAATATTTATTTTCTTCTGCTTTGAATTTCATTCACTCTTCTTTTTTCCTAGTTTTCTAAGGTGGAAATTTAGGTCTTTCTTCTTTCTAATATGTGTACTCAATGTTAATATTTTCTTCTAAGTACTGCTTTCACTGCACTTCACACATTTTGATGGTTTTATTTTCATTTTAATTTAGTTCAAAATATTTGAAATTCCTCTTGAGATTTCTGCTTTGACCTCCATTTTATTTAGACATGTATTGCTTAATCTCCACATATTTTAAGGTTTTCCAGCTATTACTGATTTCTGGTTTAGTTCCATTCAAGTCTGACAGCATACATTATATAATTTCTAGTCTTTTAAATTTGTTAAGGTATATTTTATGGCCCAATGAATTATATATTTTTAAATTCCATTTTGAACATAAATTGCTTTCTTTTTTCTTCCTTTATTTTTTCCAAAATTCTTTCCGTTTAAATTATTTCTCTTTTTTTTTTTTCCATGTTTTCTTTTTTGTATTTACTTGTTTATTTGGCAAGTCTAACCATGTTAAGCATCATCTCCAAATGTTGGATTTTCTTTCTAAAATATTCTAATATTTAACAGTTTAAGTCTGAGGAAAAGATGAGTTTTATTCCAAATTGCTTCATAAACTAAACTGTATTGCTTTAGTTCTTTCTTAATTTAATGGAGGACCTTGGGCAGATTTAAATTCAATTTTCATAGTATTGTGACTTTTGTGTTAAAATGCTGATAGATTTTCTTCAAGAAATGAACAAAGATTTAGATCAATGAGTGCAGGTTATATTATCTTATGTCAGATTTTATGGTACTTAATGAATTTCATACTCATTTTCTAGAGTCAAAAGGAGCCAGATCATAAAAACACATGATGGGAACTTAGCTATGTTTTTGCTCAGAAGTAGAAGTTTCCCCATGATTCATGGGAGTTCTCGCCTTTAACATGACCATCAGTGTGTAGGTCTGAGAACTTTAATAATGTGTGGGTGTGCAAAGACTGCATTCCTTACACCATTCTTCAAGGAACCTCTTACTTTTGAGAGACATTCATTTGGGAACTTTATTTGGGTTCACACACTGGGTGTGCAAAGTAAATTTCTGTTTCAAAGGCACTGCTTCTCTGGCAGAAATGGAATTATCTACCTTGGTAAGAGAATGGGAGGAGAGAATGGCAGGCCCTTTCCTCCCTGTCTGCAGCATGTGTGCATGCTAAGTAACTCAGTTGTGTCTGACTCTTTGTCCCCCAATGGACTGTAACTTGCCAGGCTTCTCTGTCCATGGGATTCTCCAGGCAAGAATACTGGAGAGGGTTACCATGCTTTCCTCCAGGGGATCTTCCTGACCCACAGATGGGACACATGTCTCTAATGTCTCCTGCATTGGCAGGCAGGTTTTGCTCTCAATATGAGGAAAATTATTGTTTCTCAGTAAATATTAATCATTTATACATAAAGGTGTCTATAAGAAATAAAGTTAATATAACTATTATCTTAGGGTTGGACTGTCCAAGGCAAAATTGGATGTCATTTTGTTTCTGCCCTTCTTTAAATAAGATTGTACTAGTCACCTTGAAAGTCATTTTATCAGTTCTACCTAAAATTTCCTTGGATTTCCTAGAACAATAATAAGTTAGCTTCTGTTTTCTTCTGTAGAAACTTTCCAGAGAGTTATCATGAGGAACTGTGGTAGAACTATGAAACAATTTAGTGGAACCGTATCTACTATGAGTCTACTTCAAGGATCCAATTTCCAATTTCTTGGCAATCTTCACTGGGGGGAAAAGAACCCAGGCTCGGTGGTAAAGAATCTGCTTGCCAATGCAGGAGATGCAAGTTTGATCCCTGGATCAGGAAGGTACCCTGGAGAAGGAAATGGCAACCCACTCCAGTATTCTTGCCTGGAGAATCCCATGGATAGTGGAGCCTGGTAGATTATATAGTCCATGGGGTCACAAGAGTCAGATATGACTTAGTGACTAAACAACAGCTCTGTATTTTATAAATTTTCTGACATATGTTGCATCATAAAAACTTGACATTGTTTCTCCTGAAGGAAAAGTTAATTTTCATGTTAAGGTGAAAATTACACACTAAGCTTGAGTGATCACATGCTCTTTGAGTGCATACTGTGTTCCAGGCACTGTGATGATTACTATTCATGTGTTAACTTATTTCATCATCACAGAACCCCTAGGTATAGGAACTAATATATCTAGGAATAGTTGAGAGGATAAGTTGACTGTAGCCATGTGGATCCTGCATATTTAACAAACAAGCAGTGAATAATATACAATTAAAAATGAAAATAGACTCACTTTCTAACTGAAAGTAGGGTCTGGCTGCTTGCCACTCAAAAGCCATTAAAGAGGCCAAGTTGGTGGAAAGGAAATTTTGCCTTATTTTAGATGCTGGCAACAAAGGACAGGACTGGAAAAGGTCAGTTTTCATTCCAATCCCAAAGAAAGGCAGTGCCAAAGGATGTTCAAACTACTGCACAATTGCACTCATCTCACACACTAGTAAAGTAATGCTCAAAATTCTCCAAGCTAGGCTTCAGCAATATGTGAACCATGAACTTCCAGATGTTCAAGCTGGTTTTAGAAAAGGCAGAGGAACCAGAAATCAAATTGCCAGCATCCGCTGGATCATCGAAAGCAAAAGAGTTCCAGGAAAACATATACTTCTGCTTTATTAACTATGCCAAAGCCTTTGACTGTGTGGATCATAATAAACTGTGGAAAATTCTTAAAGAGATGGGAATAGTAGACCACCTTACCTCCCTCTTGAGAAATCTGTATGCAGGTCAGGAAGCAACAGTTAGAACTGAACATGAAACAACAGACTGGTTCCAAATAGGAAAAGAAGTACGTCAAGGCTGTATATTGACACGCTGCTTATTTAACTTATATACAGGGTACATCATGAGAAACGCAGGGCTGGTGGAAGCACAAGCTGGAATCAAGATTGCTGGGAGAAATATCAATAACCTCAGATATGCAGATGACACCACCCTTATGGCAGAAAGTGAAGAGGAACTAAAAAGCCTCTTGATGAAGGTGAAAGAGGATAGTGAAAAAGTTGGCTTAAAACTCAACATTCAGAGAACTATAATCATGGCATCTGGTCCCATCACTTCATGGCAAATAGATGGGGAAACAATGGAAACAGTGACAGATTTTATTTTCTTGGGCTCCAAAATCACTGCAGATGGTGATTGCAGCCATGAAATTAAAAGATTCTTGCTCCTTGGAAGGAAAGTTATGACCAACCTAGAGAGCATATTAAAATGCTGAGACATTACTTTGCCAACAAAGGTCCGTCTAGTCAAGGCTATGGTTTTTCCAGTGGTCATGTAAGGATGTGAGAGTTGGACTGTGAAGAAAGCTGAGTGATGAAAAATTGATACTTTTGAACTGTGGTGTTGGAGAAGACTCTTGAGAGTCCCTTGGACTGCAAGGAGATCCAACCAGTGCATCCTAAAGGAGATCAGTCCTGGGTGTTCATTGGAAGGACTGATGCTGAAGCTGAAACTCCAATACTTTGGCCACCTCATGCGAAGAGTTGACTCACTGGAAAAGACCCTGATGCTGGGAGGGATTAGGGGCAGGAGGAGAAGGGGACAACAGAGGATGAGATGGCTGGATGGCATCACCGACTGGATGGACATGAGGTTGAACAAACTCCAGGAGTTGATGATGAACAGAGAGGCCTGGTGTGCTGCAGCCCATGGAGTCACAAAGAGTCAGACATGACCAAGAGGTTGAACTGGACTCAACTGAACAAGGGACAGGCAGGGGACAATAGGGCGGGTGGATGCCTGTCCAATGGCAGACTCCCTCCCACTGACAATCAATGGGCAAGAGGTTTAATAGGCAGAGGGAGGGGACTACATGCAGAAACAGCATAGTCAGCTCTGACAGTCATCTTGAAATTGATCTTTGGTTGTCTGACCAGCATCATCTTGATTTTTTAAATACAGTTATCTTCAGTTCCAGGGTTGGTTTATTTCCGTTTTTTTGAGGTCAGTTCTTGGAATTGTGGCAGCTTATGTCAAGGCTCAGAGAAGGCAATGGCACCCCACTCCAGTACTCTTGCCTAGAAAATCCCATGGATGGAGGAACCTGGTAGGCTGCAGTCCATGGCGTCGCTAGGAGTCAGACACGACTGAGCAACCTCACTTTCACTTTTCACTTTCATGCATTGGAGAAGGAAATGGCAACCCACTCCAGTGTTCCTGCCTGGAGAATCCCAGGGACGGGAGCCTGGTGGGCTGCCATCTATGGGGTCGCACAGAGTCGGACACGACTGAAGCGACTTAGCAACAGCAGCAGCATGTCAAGGCTACAGTCTGTTCATCATGTAGTTCTTCCATCTGGTGGGGGTTTCAGCATCTATAAGACAGCTCATAGGATATGGCTCCAAATATTATCTATAACACTTGAGAAGGAACTAAAAGTCCTTGACATTGCTTAATGACTAAGCTATTATTATTTTGTTTCTATTTCCCTTTGTTTCTGCATTTTCTCACTTCTGTGATTACATTTATTCTTTGGCTAAAGTTTGTCTGTAGACAACAGGTAGGATCATAGGGTCCTGCTTCATTTCAATCTGGTCTTTCAAACAGTAGTAGAGAAGAAACAAGAAAACAACTTCTTGATTCTGCAGCTTAGTTATGTTGGGATGATTTAAAGTCAGAACTTAAAAAGTACTTGGAGACTAAGTTCTGTTATTGGGTGGGATAGTTTTACTAATATCTGTACATATATATTTTTTCCAAGGAGTAATTACTTTTCCTCCAGCACTGTCAAACTATGGGATTTTTCTGTAGTAATGATATAGTTCTTCTCACTGTTGGTTAGAAAGAGAGAGATTTTGGAGTAGTCAGCTTAGGCGTGGGAGCCATGCAGAGCCAGGAAAGCAGACTCTGGGAGTCAGACTGTGGAAAGGCCTTTGGTGACTGTAGAAAACACAGTCTTGAGGGGAGAGGGGATGAGGGGATCACAATGAGCACAGTGAACCTACATGCAGCATTGTAATGAAGAAACTCCATGAGATGAGAGATGCCCAAAAGGCTGTTTGTGCAAAGAATAGCAGCAAAAGTGCCTAGACTGACCTAAAAGAGTGAGATGACTGGAGAGAGAAATTGCAGAAGAATTTTAAAAATAGTATTTAAATAATGAATGTAAGGAAAAGAGATGACTGCATGAAGATTTTGTGGCAAGGACATAAAACTAGAATCCACAGTATGTGCAATGAGCATAGCTAATACTTAGCACTTAATACCTGTAAGGCACCATGCTGAAGATTTCACATAGATTACCTTATTTTGTTCTGTGAAGTAGGTACTGAAAAAGTGAAAGTGTTAGTCATTCAGTTGTGTCCGACTCTTTGTGGCACCATGAACTGTAGCCCACCAGGCTCCTCTATTCATGGAGTTCTCCAGGCAAGAATACTGAAGTGGGTAGCCATTCCCTTCTCCAGGGGATCTTCCGGACCCAAGGATCAAACGCAAATCTCCCACATTGCAGGCAGATTCTTTACCATCTTGAGCCACCAGGGAAGCCTGTTAGTGGTCAAATAAGGCAGACAATACACACAGTGTTAATCTGCTCAACGCCAAACTTCTTGTAAGGAGATTGCCCAGAACTGAATCTGGAACAGGCCATATTTGTAACTAATAGGCAGAAACTTCATTATATACACAGTAAGAGGAGGGAACCAGAAGACAATAGCTTGAAACATGTCATGATAGCAAGACTTAGCCAGGGCCTTATCTAGCTCTAACTAAAGAACATGCATTAATTCCTGCCTTTCATTACTCACTTATAACAATCTTTTTCCAAAAAGTTCTTAGTTTGAATGTTAGGAGGGACAATGATAAACTCATGTAGAATTTCATTATTGATAATACTCTCCATACAGTAAATTTATTCAGTGTGACTTAGGCAAATATTCTTTATTGCATATCCAAGCTTGAGAAGCCTACGTTAAAAATATTTATACAAAAAGTAGAGCTGGAAAAAATCTGTTTCTAGAAATGGAGCCCACCCAAGGATGCACAGCCCCATTTGTTATCTGCTCCCCAACCCCAATCCACTCTAACACTGAAGAAATAAAAGTAGTTACATTCAGACAATTAAAGCCACATAGAAGAGTTGTGTCAGTCAGATATTTGAAACTCACAGATCACATAAACATTTTTTTTTTCTGATAACCAGAGATATGAAAGCTCTCATTTAGATGGTGAAATTTATAATCATTAGACAAACAGCTCAAATTAGTTGAAAGATTTAAATACTCTTATATCATCTCTTTAGGAAGATTTTGCCAATTATATGAATATATATCTTGAAGCTAACACAACATTAAGAAAGGGAAAGATATACCCAACTGAATGCAGAGTTCCAGAGAATAGCAAAGAGAGATAAATGTTCATCTTAAATGAACAATGAACAACAGAGGAAAAAATAGAATATGAAAGACTAGAAATCTCTTCAAGAAGATTGAAGATATTAAGGGAACATTTAATGTAAGAATGGGCATAATAAAGGACAAAAAGAGTAAGGACCTAACAGAAGCAGAAGAGATTAAGAAGAGGTGGCCAGAATACACAGAAGAACAACATAGGAAAGGTGTTAATGACCTGGATAACCATGACGGTCTGGTCACTCAGAGTCAGACATCCTGGAGTATGAAGTCAAGTGGACTTTAGGAAACATTACTATGAACATAGCTAGTGGAGGTGACAGAATTCCAGCTAAGTTATTTAAAATCCTAAATTGGCTATACTTCAATTAAAAAAATCTTACCAATCAGGAAAAGCTTTACAGACATAAGTTCCCCCATAAGTAAGAAAAATTATTTTTACTGTATTTCCTTACTCAAAATTATGTTAAGTTACCTACAGAATGTTAGTGCCATTTAAGTGATGATTCCCCCATTTTGAATCTAAGCAAAGGTTTTTTTTGTTTCATTTTTTGTTTACTTGCTTTTTGGGGGGTGATTATTTTTCTTTTTTGCCTGATTTATCTTGTTCATTTTATCATAGTAAATAAAAGTTTCTGCAAGACTTTTATGTTTTCTTTGCAGAAATAAGAGGGATTTTTGTTTGTTTGTTTAAATATCAGCAGATGACAAGAGGAATGGATGGCCCATTGCCTGACTTTTCACTGGGAAATAACCAGTTTAATGATACACTGTCTCCAGTCACTCAAGAAAATTTTATTGAGGGCTTTTTCTTTGCTAGGCCTTGGAGATACAAATGTAAGTAGGGCAAATATATTCTCTTCACTCATTGAGCTTAGGTTTTACCCAGGGAAATATCTCTTAAGCAAGTGTGTAAACAAATTATTTTTATTTCAATTGTATTACATATCTTAAAGGAGAAGGACAGCATGTTCTTAGCAGTGGAAATTAATCTAAGCTGATCAGTGGAGTGGGGAGTAATATAAGTTAGGTAAGGCTTTTCTGAGGCAGAAAGTAATGGGAGGAAGGGGCTTCCCTGGGAGCTCAGTGGTAAAGAATCCACCTGCTCATGCAGGAGATACGAGTTCGATCCCAGGGTTGGGAAGATCCCCTGAGAAGGAAATGGCAACCCATCCCAGTATTCTTGCCTGGGAAATCCAATGGACAGAGGAGCCTGGCGGGCTACAGTCCATGGAGCTGCAAATGAGTTGGCCATGGCTTAGCTACTAAACAACAGCAACAGTGATGGAGGGAAAGTGTTTTAAGTGCAGAAAGGAAAGCACAGGCAAAGTCTATGAAGCCTGGCAGAGGTCAGGCTCTGCAACTATGAAGTCGCAGAGGTCAGCCTGCTGAAGCAGAAAACGGGAAAGTGCTGGTTCACGAGACTGGTGGACAGGCAGCATCATACGCTAGTGACATAGAGTGACCAGTAACCCAAAAGTAGAAAAGGGGTTAATCTTTGACTTAAACAGCTTTGCTGATGGCGGTGATCTTAAAAGCATAAGTGCTATATTGTTAATAATTGAGTGACTAATTAAAGAAAAAAACTATTTTCCTTCTAGCCCCACTTCCATTTTACTGGTAATCAAATCAATGTTTACTTGGATAAGAAAAAAGAAATTTAGTTGATAAATATATTTTGGGGGGAATTAATTTATAGAAAGTACTTAAGAAACCTTGCAAAGGATGCACTTTTCATGTTGTAGAGTTGTAGATAGATTTCTTATAGCCAAGTAGATTAAAATTAAAGGACTAAAACCTGAAATGAGGACAAGCTTACCAGAATGCCAGTTGCTTGGGTTTAGAAATAGTACCACTAAGTACAGAGCAGCTCGAAGAACTGCAATTACTTAAATTAGTATACACAGTAGACTTTAAGATTTTTGTATTTTTTTCCATAAAATTATATTTAAGAGATGAAGGTAGAATGTGAGTCTTACCACAAACTAGCTTTAACTTGACTTTCATCCTGAGAGCTCAACAGCCAATTGCACTCGTCTGTCCTGCCAACCAACATGTGCTTGAGTTTTTATTCCATCCTAGTTAGATATTGTTCCAGGAAAATCCAAAATCTCTCTATGCTGGCACTAAGGCAAGGAACATATAAAAGCAATGATTCACTCAGAAAATATGTTGAATACCCAATCATGTATTGATCACTTATTGTTGGTATGGAAGAAGGTAAGAGATACAGTTTCTACCACCTAAAGTTTCTACCACCAAGACATTTTGAGAGAACTTTGATTTCCTACAGTTAAAATATAAGAGATGGCAGGATATAGCAGATGCCATGTAAAAATGCTATGTTATGATAGAAGAGGGAACACAAAATTGAAATGGAAAATGAGATCAAAAAGCCTCACAGAGAAAGTAGCATTTGAATTCCATTAAAGAATGAACTCAAATATTAATAATAATGTCAAGACAGTACAATAGAAGCTGCCCTTGTTGACTGTCATGTACTAAATGCTTTATACACATTTTCTCATTGATTCCTCATAAGGATTTTTGAAATAACATTGTTAGTCCCATTTTACTGGTGAAGAAACTAAGGGCAGAAAGACAAAGTTTTTTGTCCTAGGTCTTAACAGTACATTTGAATTCAGGCATAGTTTGCAATAAAGCTTGCCTTATTATTTACTTTGCATCACAGGTGAAGAGTCCAGCAAGGAATAAAGATATATGAAGTCAAAACATATTCTGAAATACCAGGTGTCCTGTTTGTCAAAGGAGCATATGGATAAGAAAGCAAATCCTGGAAGACCAAGAGTCCTATTTGGCAATGTAGGGGACCTTACAGCTAGAAAAACAAGCTTAAGCTAAATTTTACAGGGCCTTGAATGTCAAGCATGAGAATGTGCACTCTGTTTGATAAAACATGAGGAAGATTTTATACTCTCTGATTAGAAGAGTGCTGTGATGAGTGTCGCATTTACCAGCATTTGTTTAGCTGTGGTAAGAAAGGAATATTAGAGTAGAAACGGTGAAGTGAACACTTCAGTAGACCAGAGAAAGATACTCAGAGCCTGAGTTAGGGGTAGCGGCAGAGGAATAAAGAGAGGAAAATATATACAAGAGATAGGGAAAAAAAAAAAAGGAGAGAATGGCAGTGAGGAGCTTTGAAAGGTTTTTAATTCAGGAACCTATTATTTTTTAATGTTTTGGGATATATAAAAGGTCTCTAAGCAAAAAAAAAAAAAAAAATTCTTCCAGGGCTTTTCGTTTCCATCTAAAGATTCTCAGTTTACAGAGTAGTCCACTTTTATTTGAGGGGGAATGTCCACTGCTGTGCATGCCAGGCCTGTGCTGGGCTCCCTCATTATTGCTCCAGGCTTTGTGCCTCGAATCTTCAGATGGATGGCTTTTTCCATCATCTATCATCACCATGACAGCACAGAGATGATCTGCTACAGCAGGCGCAGTAACTCTGATGATGTGGATGGTAGTAATAACACAGTCTACTCAGGGGAGCCAAAGGCAGTGTGTTTTTTTCTTAAAGGTAAACTGGAAAGGTGGAGAGGGGGAAATAGAACTAAAAAATTAAATACTGCCTTTTCAAAGATTCAAAATTACTACTGCAGTGTTGGCAAGAGGCAATGTGATAAGGCAGAGAGCATGGAGAAATAGAATGCTGTGGCTAATACTGAAAGTCACTCTGGGAATCACAGATGGAGAAATCAATTTTAAGATTAAAAAATTGAATTGGTAATTTTGGGCCCACGCTGGGATTGAATTATGTGGATCGTGAATCTTAGAGTTGTATGCCCATCGAGTAAAACTCTCAGGTGTATGTGAAGCAAAAATAGTATTTAAATGTTTTTTTTTTTTTAATAAATAAAAGACCCTAAATATGACATGGAGAAATTATTTTCTTAAGAATTATTCTACTTTCAGTTTTCTTTTTCTGACCATGAGAAAATTCTAAGTTCTGATTGATAAATTAAAATATTGTTGCAGCATACCAGTTAAATACCAGCCAGGAAAATTAATAATGCCATAGGTCTCAGTATTTCCATTTGGAACACTGACAAAAGTCAGATTAATGTTTTAGGGTAAAGGCTACACTCTTTAATTCAGTCTCCCTACACATCTCCTAAACAGCTTCAGTTTCTCCCTTAACTAAACATCTTGGATTACTTAATTTTCAGATTTACAGCTGTGGCTTGTAAAGTTTCTCTTCCCTTCCTTATACACAGATCGATTCCCCTTGGGTGCTGGTATCTTAATCATATAATCATTTGAGTTGGAAGGACCTATGCTGGGGCACTAATCTATCCCTGTGAATCACTGTGGGATTGATTTTATTATTACTAAGTCATTTTTGATCAATGGATATGGGGTTTCAGCCTTGAATCTCTCCAATGATGGTGATTCCACAGCCTCCCCTGGCAGCTGGTGCCATTCCCAACTATTCATATTGTTATAAAGTTAGTACTTATATTTAACCTAAATTTTCCCTTGCGGAATTGAAGCCTATTACTTCTTGTTCTGTCCTCATTGACTAATGAGAATTGGTCCCTGTCCTCTTTATAACATCCCTAAACGAATCTGCAGACAGTTATGTTTCCCTCCAGTCTCCTCTCCACACAGAACATGCCCACTTCCCTGAACCTTTCACATGGGTCTTATTTTCCAAACCCTTTATCATCTTTGTAGCTCTCCTCTGAACTCTCTATTCTATATCTCTTTTGAAATGTGATACTACAACCTAATTGCAGTGTTTCACTGGAGGCCAAAACAACAGTGAGAGAATGGAATAGTAGCTTTTTGTTGAGTATGACAATTTATATTAACTACTTTACTGCCATTCAGTAGAGCTAGTAGAAATGTAAGTAGAATCTCACCCAAGTCCATTTGCTAAATGCATAAGTTAAGATAGTGGCAAACACATTTTGTATTTGCTTGTATGGTCCTTTGAAGAGGTCATTGATTGCAGATGTGTTATTCCACGGTAGAAGCATGCTTGAGATTCTCTGAACTTGGATTCTTTTCAATGTCTGACTGACCTCCACTGCCAAAATCAGCAACAAACGAAAGAAACAAAATAAAATATTCAACAAGTTAAAGTCTTAATTATCATTCACTTTTAGCCTATTTATTATTTCTGCCTTTGTCTACACATGATAAAAGAATCAATAAAGAAGCCATGCAAGGAAATGGACCATATATATATATATTTAAAAGACAAAGTAGTTTTAAGTTTTCCTTTTTATGTATCACTTAAATGGAAATTTATAAAAAAAGTTGCAGTGTAATACAGTGGTAATTTCCACCCCCCACCCCAATGTCACTGCACAAAACAATAGCAAAACTCACAGAATCCTAGAATGCTAGATCTGGAAGATGTTTTAAAAATATTAAGTTTAATAAAACCTAAAACCCAATGAGACTAAATGATTGCTTAAGATCCACTCTTAAGGTTGATTCATTATTTAATCATTTTCTTAAACAAAAGTATAGTATACTTACTAAGTGCCAGTCAAGGATCTTAGCACGTGAAATATAAGGTCAAATATAAGTATGTCTTATGCTAGGTAGTTGAGGTTGCAGACCCAGAAACCATGTCTCTTGAAGCTCATCATTTATTTTATGTGACAAAAGCCTGCCTTTCATTCTTTTCAAAATCCTAGAGCATTGGATTGTCAAAGCTCAACTTCCAAGCAGAGATATCCTCAATTCTGTCTGAAAAGGAAAAAGCTAGTTGGACTTGAAGAGCTGTCTTCAAGTTGTTGAAAAAGCTAGTAGGACTTGAAGAGTTGTCTATGATTAGGCACTTCCACTGTGACAGGAAGACAAAATTTCATTTTAGGGAACATAGTCAACTCTTCCCATAGACTTAGGGCTGTACTTTTAGAACCATGTGACTTAGCTATGTCTCCATTGTCCAGTGTATGCTCTGTAGTTTATGCTCAATGATCATCTGTTTCATTAGAAAGCTCTGTATTTATTTAAATGAAGCAAGAATGAGAAGGAAAATCCATACTATAACTTTTATTGTATATACACAGCTTCCAGGGATCTCGTTAAAATGCAGGTGATGGTTGAGTACATCTGGGATGGGACCTAAAATTCCACAGTTCTGAAAAGCTGATAAGTCGTAACAGCGCTGCTTGTCCTTAGGCCACAGTTAAAATATAAAGGTTCTGGAGGAATTAAGATCTATGTTAACTTGGCAGGATTTCAACCTGTGAAAATATCAATGCCCTGAGAAAAAGCAACTAGTACACAAAACCTTCCCATGCCATTCCAAGGTGGTCACATGATATCCTCTCTCGTTTAAATATGCTATTTCAAAAAGTAGCAAAATATGCATTATAAATAAAATGTGACTTTACTATATCTGCCTCAAGAGAAAATTAAAATAGCTAAATATCCTTTCATTACCCAAGGACAATAAGCAAGGCATAGCAGTATTTGTCTAATTTAATTATTGGCTTCTTAAGACATCATTATGGTCATTTTAATATATCCCACATAGAGGCTATTCATTGATTTACAATTGAAATGTGTTAATTTCTAAATCAGATGACTTGCAATTCTTGTCCTTGTCACTTTTAATTTTATTGGTTTCCTCCATGTGAAAATCACTTCATGATTTTATGCCATTGGTTATTCTGGATATTTTCATAGGATGAAAAAACAAAACTAAACCTAAGCAATCAATTTGATCCATATAGTCAACAAAATCACTCAATTGGGTCAAAAATATTAATACAATGGTAATTTTGTTCAATTTCCAGGGCATTTTTCTAAATTTATAAGTTGTTTAGTTAAATTAGATTACTATTCACTCAGTAGCCTCTGACACAATGGAATGTGCTGTTCTCTGGAGCAAGATATTCATATAAAGACTGGATAAAGTTCACCAAAAAAGACTTCCTAAAATGCTTGATTTTTTTCTCAATCACCCACTTACTCATCCTGTATAATAATCCATCCTGTATAATGGTAGGATAGCTATTGAGTAAGAGATTTATTTTAGTTTTAGTAATAGAAACTGCTATTTAAAATTTGTTCAGTGGAGACTTGAAGTTACTTTGGAGAATATCTTTTTATGATGGGAAATCATTGGAATTTTAAAGAGACTGCTTTTGACTTTACAATGACCAAGGGCTTTGTACAACTAGGAAGATGGAATCCTGGCAGTCTCCATATACCCCATCATTGGTGTATAGAAACATTTGCAAAAGAGTTGGGAACAAAATGACAGACAAGAACCTCTAATGCCTACTGCTCATTTCATGGGCTCTGGTAGACAGTTTTTAAAATTAATAATTATGAAACAGTGTTTTAGACATAATCAAATTCTATGCAATAAGCATATTTTAGTAATCCTGAAATTTCTTCCTAAATACCCAGGAATTGTTTTAAGCCTGGTTGAATTTCATATATTTGAGACTAACCTCCCAAAGATCATATACCCT
The DNA here is from genome assembly GCF_019320065.1 of Cervus canadensis. Lineage (NCBI taxonomy): Eukaryota > Metazoa > Chordata > Mammalia > Artiodactyla > Cervidae > Cervus > Cervus canadensis. Next base: position 42,695,740 of record NC_057404.1, on the reverse strand, counting down.
AAGGAGCAGGTCCATGCCTTCCTTGTTTAATACAGTGTCGCGGTCCTAGTGCATCCAGATACAGAAAATAAATAATTGTTGAAAGGATTATTAGTTACAACACAATCTCTCTCATCAATTTTATTGCCAACTGAAAGGTTCAGACTTGCCACAGAAAGCATTTGTGGTTCTGTTTGAATATAGTAAGTCTGGAATATTTAGGTACCAAAGAAAGTAGATCCAGGATTTCTAGGCCAATATTCCAAAAGTTACAAAGAACAAAATGCAGTTGTCACCCTGGGGAACTGGACATTTCCCTCCATTTCTGACAGTAGGTATAAGAAACTTTGATTCACATTATTGGATTCATCATGGATATCAAGAGTCATTTTGGTACATATACTTCTTTTCTGATGATTTTTAGCAGGCTGCTGTAAGAACTACTCGTGAGGAGGAAATTGGTGTGGCACACAATTGCTTTTCCGTCTCCGTAGTGCACTGCCCACCACCACCAGTCTGGAGACAGTTGTATCTCCACCTACCAGCTTAATCTGATCCCATTCTGAACTAGGGTAGAAAATACATCTGTTATCAAAATTAATACCATTACTGTTAGCACCGCGGCATTCTTACTGTTTTCACCCAATAGCTATGAATCGTCAGTTCTAATGATTCTGTTTTTGCCTTGCTTTGAGACATAATCAAATTTTTTGTACCTCAGAGCATTTGTTTACAAATTTTCTTAAATTCTTATTTTTCTAATTACATTCATAATATATGTTAATTATGTAAAATACAGTTCAATTCAGTCATTCAGTCGTGTCTGACTCTTTGTGACCGTACGGACTGCAGCACACCAGGCCACCTTGGCCATCACTAACTCCTGGGGTTTACTTAAACTCATGCCCATTGAGTTGGTGATGTCATCCAACCATCTCATCCTCTGTTGTCCCCTTGTCCTCCCACCTTCCATCTTTCCCAGCACCAGGGTCTTTTCAAATGAGTCAGCTCTCCGCATCAGGTGGCCAAAGTATTGGAGTCTCAGCTTCAACATCAGTCCTTCCAATGAAGATTCAGGACTGATTTCCTTTAAGATGGACTGGTTGGATCTCCTTGCAGTCCAAGGGACTCTCAAGAGTCTTTTCCAACACCACAGTCAAAAGCATCAGTTCTTCAGTGCTCAACTTTCTTTTTTTATTTTTTATTTTTTTGTTTGTTTTTTTGCTCAACTTTCTTATAGTCCAACTCTCACATCCATACATGACCACTGGAAAAACCATAGCCTTGACTAGACAGACCTTTGTTGGCAAAGTAATGTCTCTGCTTTTTAATATGCTATCTAGGTTGGTCATAATTTTCCTTCCAAGGAGTAAGCATCTTTTAATTTCATAGCTGCAGTCACCATCATCTGCAGTGATTTTGGAGCCCAAAAAAGTAAAGTCTGCCACTGTTTCCACTGTTTCTCCACCTATTTGCCTTGAAGTGATGGGACCAGATGCCATGATCTTTGTTTTCTGAATGTTGAGCTTTAAGCCAACATTTTCACTCTCCTCTTTCATCTTCATCAAGAGGCTCTTTAGTTCCTCTTCACTTTCTGCCATTAGGGTGGTGTCATCTGCATATCTGAGGTTATTGATGTTTCTCCTGGCAATCTTGGTTCCAGCGTGTGCTTCATCCAGTCCATCATTTCTCGTGATATACTCTACATATAAGTTAAATAAACAGGGTAACAATATACACCCTTGACGTACTTCTTTTCCTATTTGGAACCAGTCTGTTGTTCCATGTCCAGTTCTAACTGTTGCTTCCTGACCTGCATACAGATTTCTCACGAGGCAGCTCAGGTGGTCTGGCATTCCCATCTCTTTCAGAATTTTCCACACTTTACTGTGATCCACACAGTCAAAGGCTTTGGAATAGTCAATAAAGCAGAAATAGATGTTTTTCTGGAACTCTCTTGCTTTTTTGATGATCCACTGGATGTTGGCAATTTGGTCTCTGGTTCCTCTGCCTTTTCTAAATCCAGCTTGAACATCTGGAAGTTCACGGTTCATGTATTGCTGAAGCCTGGCTTAGAGAATTTTAAGCATCACTTTACTAGCATGTGAGATGAGTGCAATTGTGTGGTAGTTTGAGCATTCTTTGGGATTGCCTTTCTTAGGGATTGGAATGAAAACGGATCTTTTCCAGTCCTGTGGCCACTGCTGAGTTTTCCAAATTTGCTGGCATATTGAGTGCAGCATTTTCACAGCATCATCTTTCAGGATTTGAAATAGCTCAACTGGAATTCCATCACCTCCATTAGCTTTGTTCATAGTGATGCTTTCTAAGGCCCACCTGACTTCACATTCCAGGATGTCTGGCTCTAGGTGAGTGATGACACCATTATTATTATCTGTGTTGTGAAGATCCTTTTTGTACAGTTCTTCTGTGTATTCTTGCCACCTCTTCTTAATATCTTCTGCTTCTGTTAGGTCCCTACCATTTCTGTCCTTTATTGAGCCCATTTTTTGCATGAAATGTTCCCTTGGTATCTCTAATTTTCTTGAAGAGATCTCTAGTCTTTCCCATTTCTATTGTTTTCCTCTATTTCTTTGCATTGATCACTGAGAAAGGCTTTCTTATCTCTCCTGGCTATTCTTTGGAACTCTGCATTCAAATGGGAATATCTTTCCTTTTCTCCTTTGCTTTTTGTTTCTCTTCATTTCACAGCTCTTTGTAAGGCCTCCTCAGACAGCCATTTTGCTTTTTTGCATTTCTTTTTCTTGGGAATGGTCTTGATCCCTGTCTCCTGTACAATGTCACCAACCTCCATCGATAGTTAATCAGGCACTCTGTCTATCAGATCTCATCCCTTAAATCTATTTCTCACTTCCACTGTATAATCGTTAGGGATTTGATTTAGGTCATACCTGAATGGTCTAGTGGTTTTCCCCACTTTCTTCAATTTAAGTCTGAATTTGGCAATAAGGATTTCATGATCTGATCCATAGTCAGCTCCGGGTCTTGTTTTTGCTGACTGTATAGAGCTTCTCCATCTTTGGCTGCCAAAGATATAAAATACAAAAAAATATACAAATGTATAAATAGAAACCAAATATTGCTGGTAATCTAGCAGTTGTGGCTGGAACTTCTCCCTTGTGCTTCAGTGTTTCTTGATAACTTGCCTTAATCTCCAGTCATGTGAAGAATGGGAGCACCGCCTATTCTCAGTGGTTCAGAATGGCTCTGTATTTAATCCAGTTATTTGATTCCTAATCTCCAATAAAAAAACTTCTCTGAAGTTGCCTTGTGTCTCTGAATATAAACTTTTAGAATCTCCATTTACAGGTTAAGTTTGCTTTATTTCTCAATTCTTACAACTTCTTAAAATCGCCATCCTAGGTTTTTCTAATCATGTTGCTTATTAACATATCCTTCTTCCTTATGAGTTCTGTAAACCAGAATGGACAACCCTCTCCTTAGAGCTTGTCCCACTTCACTGGTGGTACTGCCATCTGAATTACTCAGGGTCCTATTAGGAGACAGAAATTATGCCTTAATTTAAAATAAGAGACGAGTTTTGGATTAGCTACAAAACATATTCTACAGAATACAGGGACAGCGGCTCTATGAAGAAGCCACTAGCCCCAGCACTGATGCATAGCACCTAAATAAGGAACACATCTGAAAGTGGTAGGACCCCAGAGCTGAGAATCAGACCTCCTTGTAGAGGGTAGAGCTGTGACCTCCTGGAAGGTGGAGAAGTCAGTGAAGTGCTACATCTTCAGTACTTGCTGGAAAGCTACCCATGGGGAAGTGTCACACTTCAGAACTCATTGTTAAGCCAGGTGCCAAGCAACCATCCATGGGGCGATACCATTAAGGAGTGACGCTTACTGGGGATCCACCCTCTCAGTGACAGAGGAAGCTACCCACAGGGAGGTGGGGGAGCCTGCCAAGAATATCACACATCAGAGTACCCACTAATGATGAAGCTTAACATCATGCTAGCTGGTAAGGGAGAACTATTCCAATATCACTGGCAGACAATTAAATGTGGATCTGGAGTTAAGAGAAAATAGATTGGTAACTGATATCATTTGCTTTTTACTTTTTATAAGATTTTTTTAATGTGGATCACTTATGAAGTCTTTATTGAACTTGTACAACATTGCTTCTGTTTTGGACGTGAGGCATGTGGGATCTTAGCTCTTCAACTAGGGATAGACCCTACATTCCCTGCATTGGAAAGTAAAGTCATTACCAAGGACTAACAGGAAAGTCCTCTGAGACATCATTTATTTATTTATTTATTTATTTTTTGGCATTTTCTTTTTTTTTTTTTTTTTATTAGTTGGAGGCTAATTACTTCACAACATTTCAGTGGGTTTTGTCATACATTGATATGAATCAGCCATAGATTTACACTTATTCCCCATCCCGATCCCCCCTCCCACCTCCCTCTCCACCCGATTCCTCTGGGTCTTCCCAGTGTACCAGGCCCGAGCACTTGTCTCATGCATCCCACCTGGGCTGGTGATCTGTTTCACCATAGATAGTATACATGCTGTTCTTTTGAAACATCCCACCCTCACCTTCTCCCACAGAGTTCAAAAGTCTGTTCTGTATTTCTGTGTGAGACATCATTTAAATGCCTACTCTCCCAATCTGTCCCTTTCTACTGACTATTTCTTAATGTATAAAAAAGATATCAAAATAATGAAAGGCAGAAATCTTAGAACAATTAAGCAATATTAGATATTGCTATAAATCTAATATAATTTTATTAATAAAGTATTTTGTGGGTTTTTTACTTGTTTAAAATGTGCTTCTAGCTTTTAAATTATATATGCATTATACATATTATATGTATATCATATATATTGATATTACTTTTATATTATATTTGTTTTATATTTGGGTTACTTCTAGCTTTAGTTTATTTATCTCCTTTAATTTTCTTTTCTCTTTCCATGTTTTGATTTGTCATGTTTTTAAATGTTCTCTTCAATATAAAAGGATTGAAATACATATCATAAATTATTTAAATTAGATCTAAATGGAAATGATTGAGTGAGTGTTTAGTCAAGTCAGTTGTATCCAACTCTTTTCAAACCCACCCATGGGCTGTAGCCAATGACGCCCCTTTATCCATGGGATTTTCCAGGCAAGTATACTAGAGTAGGTTGCCATTTCCTCCTCCAGGGAATCTTCCCCACCCAGAGATCAAACCCACATCTCCTGTGTTTCCTGCATTGCACACAGATTATCTACCACTGAGATACGTTCAAATTAAGATGTAATTTCTCTAAAATCTCTATAACATTAAATATAAAAATTAAGAAATCAATTTTCCACATGTAATGTTAGGAGTCTAACCATTCATGTTCTTTTCAACTCAGCTTGATGCTTCTTCAAAACTTTGTAATAAATATGAGAAACAACAGGTTTTTTTCCAGCACATAATTAATTAAGTATACAAAACAATCAGGAATTTAGGGAAGATGGTGGTGGTACAAGACTAGATTTTTAATCTCTTTATATATTCTAATAAAACTAGGCAAAACAACTATATAAGAAAAAAAAAAGAAACCATGGACACAATTCTGCTCCCAATTATAATTTTTAAAAAATCAAATGGAACCGTTGTTCCACTTGTTCTCATCCTAACAATGAGAACAAACTGAAGACAAAAATCATTTAGCTTTTTGTTTTATTTAACCATTACTGAGCAGAATAAGCAGAATCTAAAATAACTACCTTCCTGAAGATGTAGAAAGTTGTCTTTCCTAGAGAAAAAGATACCCATAACTGCTTTCAGGCATATATAGGAAGGATTACCTTAAAATGGGGTAAGGAAGAGATTTCCCAGGCAAAAACACTGGAGTGAGTTGCCATTTCCTTCTCCAGGAGATTACCCCGACTCAGAGATCAAACCCAGGTTTCCTACATTGTAGGCAGATTCTTTTTTTTTTTTTTTTTCACTCAATAATGACAGATTTTTTTTATTTTTCAAATGTAGGCAGATTCTTTACTGACTGAGTCACCAGGGAAACCCAAGGAAAAACCAACCACCCTTTTAGCCCTGTGTCCAGAGCTTAATGTCAACATGTAGCCTGTCTTCAGGGATTAGCCTCTAGAGGAGCCCAAGTAATGATGTCTGCATCCACAGCTTCCCACAGGCCTTCACTGGATGAACAGTGTTTAGTGAATTTAAGCCTGCAAAAAGGCGAGAGAGCTGAAATAAATTCCTTCCCTTCAGTGTATTTCCCCATGTCTGTACACAGGACAGGTCAGGAGGTGAAGGAAGTCTCTCTGGGCACACAGGACTGAGTAAAACATAGCATACCTTGGAAGGCTAGGAACTGATCAGGAGTGCTGAGAGCAGTTCCTCTGAGGCCACCAAGACCTCACCAAGGACATAAAAATGCCCCGACAAAGGCTCGGAGCAGGGCAGCAGGGTGAAGACAGTTCTCCTAAAAAAACAAACAAACAAAAATCCCAGAGGAAGTCTAAGGAACAAAGATAACTCCTTGGTAGAGGAAAAAAAAAAAAGAAAGAAAGCTAATGGATAGGCTGTAATGTAGAGAAAGGTCTGCTACAAGTTTGGAAGTTAGCTGCTGAGCTGTCAATTATAAAGAGATATGTTAAGTCTCATAAGTGCTGAGGCTCAAAGCTCTACTGAAAATAAAACCCTGATCCTACCCTTAAAATATTTGAAGCATGTGGTGAAGTGAGTCTAACTGCAGATATAATAGAGCTCAGACCCAGCTCAGCAGCAGCTTGGACTGGCTTGGCCTTCAGTACTTGCCTATCAGGAACATGGCATGTCCTTTTTTGGAGTGTATATTATTTTCTTCAGTGATTTTTTTTACAGATACTTCCCACCATAATATCAAGTTATAATACAATAATATTATATACATAATATATATAATATACCATTATATATATAACATCAAGTTAATAGAATATAATATCAAGTTAATACAATATAATACATAATATCAAGTTACAATGCATGCAAAAAAGAAAGAATATATGACATGTAAATAACAGAGAGGAAAGAGTTAATAGAAAGAGACCCAGAGATCTGCAGGCATTGAGATAAATTGACAAAGCTTTTACTATGACTAGGGCTTCCCTGGTGGCTCAGATGGTAAAGAATCTGCCTGCAATGCAGGAGACCTGGATTTGACCCCTGGGTCAGGAAGATCCCCTGGAGAAGGGAATGGCAATCCACTCCAGTGTGCTTGCCTGGAGAATTCCATGGACAGAAAAGCCTTGCAGGTTACATTCCATGGGGTAACAAAGAGTCGGACGCGACTAAGTGACTAACACTTCAGGTTGTCTAAGGAGGCCTTACAAATAGCTGTGAAATGAAGAGAAGCAAAAAGCAAAGGAAAAAAGGAAAGATATTCCCATTTGAATGCAGAGTTCCAAAGAACAGTCAGGAGAGATAAGAAAGGCTTTCTCATCCATCAATGCAAAGAAATAGAGGAAAACAATAGAATGGGAAAGACTAGAGATCTCTTCAAGAAAATTAGAGATACCAAGGGAACATTTCATGCAAAAATGGGCTCAATAAAGGACATAAATGGTAGGGACCTAACAGAAGCAAAAGATATTAAGAAGAGGTGGCAAGAACACACAGAAGAACTGTACAAAAAAGATCTTCACGACCCAGATAACCACAATGGTGTGATCATTCACCTAGAGCCAGACATCCTGGAATGTGAAGTCAAGTGGGCCTTAGAAAGCATCACTATGAACAAAGCTAATGGAGGTGATGGAATTCCAGTTGAGCTATTTCAAATCCTGAAAGATGATGCTGTGAAAGTGCTGCACTCAATATGCCAGCAAATTTGGAAAACTCAGCAGTGGCCACAGGACTGGAAAAGATCCGTTTTCATTCCAATCCCTAAGAAAGGCAATCCCAAAGAATGCTCAAACTACCACACAATTGCACTCATCTCACATGCTAGTAAAGTGATGCTCAAAATTCTCCAAGCCAAGCTTCAGCAATACATGAACTGAGAACTTCCAGATGTTCAAGCTGGATTTAGAAAAGGCAGAGGAACCAGAGATCAAATTGCCAACATCCAGTGGGTCATTGAAAAAGCAAGAGAGTTCCAGAAAAACATCTATTTCTGCTTTATTGACTATGCCAAAGCCTTCGACTGTGTGGATCACAGTAAAGTGTGGAAAATTCTGAAGGAGATGGGAATGCCAGACCACCTGACCTGCCTCATGAGAAATCTGTATGCAGGTCAGGAAGCAACAGTTAGAACTGGTCATGGAACAACAGACTGATTCCAAATCGGAAAAGGAGTACGTCAAGGCTGTATATCGTCACCCTACGTATTTAACTTATATGCAGAGTACATCATGAGAAATGCTGGGCTCGAAGAAGCACAAGCTGGAATTAAGATTGCCGGGAGAAATATCAATAACCTCAGATATGCAGATGACACCACCCTTATGGCAGAAAGGGAAGAGGAATTAAAAAGCCTCAGGATGAAAGTGAAAGAGGAGAGTGAAAAAGTTGGCTTAAAGCTCAACATTCAGAAAACTAAGATCATGGCATCTGGTCCCATCACCTCATGGGAAATAGATGGGCAGACAGTGGAAACAGTGTCAGATTTTATTTTGGGGGGCTCCAAAATCACTGCAGATGGTTATTGCAGCCATGAAATTAAAAGACGCTTACTCCTTGGAAGGAAAGTTATGACCAACCTAGATAGCATATTAAAAAGCAGAGATATTACTTTGCCAACAAAGGTCTGTCTAGTCAAGGCTATGGTTTTTCCAGTGGTCATGTATGGATGTGAGAGTTGGACTGTGAAGAAAGCTGAGCACCGAAAAATTGATGCTTTTGAACTATAGTATTGGAGAAGACTCTTGAGAGTCCCATGGACTGCAAGGAGATCCAACCAGTCCATCCTGAAGGAGATCAGTCCTGGGTGTTCATTGGAAGGACTGATGCTGAAGCTGAAACTCCAATACTTTGGCCACCTCACGTGAAGAGTTGACTCATTTGAAAAGACCCTGATGCTGGGAGGGATTGGGGGCAGGAGGAGAAGGGGACAACAGAGGATGAGATGGCTGGATGGCATCACTGACCTGATGGGCATAAGTTTGAGTAAACTTCGGGAGTTTGTGATGGACAGGGAGGCCTGGCATGCTGTGATTCATGGGGTCGCAAAGTGTCGGACATGATTGAGCGACTGAACTATGAACTAACTAAGGTATATATATTAAAGGATCTTGTGGAAAATTGGGCGATGTATCTGAATTGATGAGGAAGTCCAACAGATAAATAGAAACCATGGTACAAGTGGAGAAAGATAGTCCTGTTTTTGTCTTAGGATGATGATCTGCTAAAAAAGAGTTGACCCTTCCATAGATAACAATAGTAACTCTGGCAAAACAATAATTCAATTACTGAAGGGCTGTGGAAAGTGATCAAAGCATGCAGACTTTGGAAAAGAGTTGAAAATGGAGTAAGTGAGAAGTACATCATAAGTTATTTATTTCTGCATCCCTGCAATTGTGGCAAGGACAGAGGGAAGCAGAAAAGTCAATTTATTTCTGGGTGGAAGATCTATGGAAAAATGTCAGATTGTGGGTAAACATAGGGAAAGGAGAAAGCCAAAAAAAGAAGCTCTAATTCTGTGAATAAGCAATGTTCTTGTCTCAGACTGACTCTTGAAACAGAGTGGGACAGAATGAAAGCATTCTTAATAGACATATGAACCACTGAGAAGTATGACAGAATGTGAAGTTCAAGCATAGACAAATTGATAAGAAAAGAAGTGAAACTCTCACTGTTTGCAGATGACATGATCCTTTACATAGAAGACCCTAAAGACTCTACTGGAAAATAACTAGAGCTAATCAATGAATATAGTAAAGTTGCAGGATATAAAATTAACACACAGAAATCCCTTGCATTCCTATACACTAACAATGAGAAAACAGAAAGAGAAATTAAGGAAACAATACCATTCACCATTGCAACAAAACAAATAAAATACTTAGGAGTATATCTACCTAAAGAAACAAAAGACCTATACATAGAAAACTATAAAACACTGATGAAAGAAATCAAAGAGGACACAAACAGATGGAGAAATATACTGTGTTCATGGATTGGAAGAATCAATATTGTGAAAATGGCTATACTACCCAAAGCAATCTATAGATTCAATGCAATCCCTATCAAGCTACCAACGGTATTTTTCACAGAACTAGAACAAATAATTTCACAATTTGTATGGAATACAAAAAACCTCGAATAGCCAAAGTAATCTTGAGAAAGAAGAATGGAACTGGAGGAATCAACCTGCCTGACTTCAGACTCTACTACAAAGCCACAGTCATCAAGACAGTATGGTACTGGCACAAAGACAGAAATAGAGATCAATGGAACAGAATAGAAAGCCCAGAGATAAATCCACGTACCTATGGACACCTTATCTTCGACAAAGGAGGCAAGACTATACAATGGAAAAAAGACAACCTCTTTAACAAGTGGTGCTGGGAAAGCTGGTCAACCACTTGTAAAAGAATGAAACTCGAACACTTTCTAACACCATACACAAAAATAAACTCAAAATGGATTAAAGATCTAAATGTAAGACCAGAAACTATAAAACTCCTAGAGGAGAACATAGGCAAAACACCTCTACATAAATCACAGCAGGATCCTCTATGACCCACCTCCCAGAATATTGGAAATAAAAGCAAAAATAAACAAATGGGACCTAATGAAACTTAAAAGCTTTTGCACAACAAAGGAAACTATAAGCAAGGTGAAAAGACAACCTTCAGAATGGGAGAAAATAATAGCAAATGAAGAAACAGACAAAGGATTAATCTAAAAAATATACAAGCAACTCCTGCAGCTCAATTCCAGAAAAATAAATGACCCAATCCAAAAAATGGGCCAAGAACTAAACAGACATTTCTCCAAAGAAGACATACAGATGGCTAACAAACACATGAAAAGATGCTCAACATCACTCATTATCAGAGAAATGCAAATCAAAACCTCAATGAGGTACCATTACATGCCAGTCATAATGGCTGCTATCCAAAAGTCTACAAGCAATAAAGGCTGGAGAGGGTGTGGAGAAAAGGGAACCCTCTTACATGTTGGTGGAATGCAAACTAGTACAGCACTATAGAGAACAGTGTGGAGATTCCTTAAAAAAACTGGAAATAGAACTGCATATGACCCAGCAATCCCACTCCTGGGCATACACACTGGGGAAACCAGATCTGAAAGACACATGTGTACCCCAGTGTTCATCGCAGCACTGTTTATAATAGCCAGGACATGGAAGCAACCTAGATGCCCATCAGCAGACGAATGGATAAGGAAGCTGTGGTACATATACACAATGGAATATTACTCAGCCATTAAAAGAATTCATTTGAATCAGTTCTAATGAGATGGATGAAACTGGAGCCCATTATACAGAGTGAAGTAAGCCAGAAAGATAAAGACCAATACAGTATACTAACGCATATATATGGGATTTAGAAAGATGGTAACGATAACCCTATATGTAAAACAGAAAAAGAGACACAGATGTACAGAACAGACTTTCAGACTCTTTTGGAGAAGGCGAGGGTGGGATGTTCAGAGAGAATAGCAATGAAACAATTATACTATCAAGGGTGAAACAGATCACAAGCCCAGGTTGGATGCATAAGACAAGTGCTTGGGGCTGGTGCACTGGGAAGACCCAGAGGGATGGGATGGAGAGGGAGGCGGGAGGGGGAATCAGGATGGGGAAAACATAAAAAATAAACAAATAACAAAAAAAAGGGAATATAATGTGGTTTTCTGAGCCATTTATGTCATGATGTTGGATTTAAATTATATTAATAAAATCTTCAAATTAAAAAAAAAAAAGCATAGACTAATTGCCTGCTAAGACCTTAATGACCCAGATAGCCACAATGGTGTGATCACTCACCTAGAGCCAGACATCCTGGAAGGCGAAGTCAAGTGGGCCTTAGGAAGCATCACTACGAACAAAGCTAGTAGAGGTGATAGAATTCCAGCTGACCTATTTCAACTCCTAACAGATGATGCTGTAAAAGTGCTGTATCAATATGCCAGAAAATTTGGAAAACTCAGCAGTAGCCCCAGAACTGGAAAAGGTCAGTTTTCATTCCAATCCCAAAGAAAGGCAATTCCAAAGAATGTTCAAACTGTCTCACAATTGCACTCATCTCAAACACTAGCAAAGCAATGCTCAAAATTCTCCAAGCTAGGCTTCAACAGAATGTGAACTGAGAGCTTCCAGATGTTTAAGCTGGATTTAGAAGAGGCAGAGGAATCAGAGATCAAATTTCCAACATCCATTGGATCATTGAAAAAGCGAGAGAATTCCAGAAAAATATCTACTTCTGCTTTATTGACTATGCCAAAGCCTTGTGTGGATCACAACAAACTGTGGAACGTTCTTAAAGAAACAGGAATACCAGACCACCTTACCTGCCTCCTGAGAAACCTGTATGCAGGTCAAGAAGCAAGTTAGAACTGGACAAGGAACAATGGACTGGTTCAAAATTGGCAAAGGAGTATGTCAAGGCTGTATGTTGTCACCCTGCTTATTTAACTTATATGCAAAATATATCATGCAAAATGCTGGACCAGATGAAGCACAAGCTGGAATCAAGATTACCAGGAAAAATATCAATAACCTCAGATATGCATATGACACCACCCTTATGGCAGAAAGTGAAGAACTAAAGAACCTCTTGATGAAGATGAAAGAGGAGAGTGAAAAAGCTGGCCTAAAACTCAGCATTCAGAAAACTAAGATCATGGCACCTGGTCCCATCACTTCTTGGCAAGTAGATGGGGAAACAGTGGAAACGGTGACAGACTTTATTTTGGGGTGCTCCAAAATCACTGCAGATGGTGATTGCAGCCATGATATTAAAAGATGCTTGCTCCCTGGAAGAAAAGCTATGACCAACCTAGACAGCATATTAAAAAAAAGAGACATCACTTTGTAGACAAATGTCCATCTAGTCAAAGCTATGGTTTTTCCAGTAGTCAAGTATGAATGTAAGAGTTGGACTATAAAGAAAGCTGAGTGCTGAAGAATTGATGCTTTTGAACTGTGGTGTTGGAAAAGACTCGAGAGTCCCTTGGACTGCATGGAGATCCAATCAATCAATCGTAAAGGAAATCAGTCCTGAATAATCATTGGAAGGACTGATGCTGAAGCTCCAATACTTTGGCCACCTGAAGCAAAGAACTGATTCCTTGGAAAACACCCTGATGCTGGGAAATACTTAAGGCAGGAGGAGAAGGGGACAACAGAGGATGAGATGTTTGGATGCCATTACCAACTCAATAGACATGAGTTTGAGCAAGCTTCAGGAGTTGGTGATGGACAGGGATGCCTGGCAATGGGGTCGCAAAGAGTCAGACACGACTGAGGGACTGATCTGAACTAATTGAACTGAAGATAAAAATATAATGCTTATTGAAAATTACTATAAAATCCAGAGTCAGTACAAAACTCAAATTAAATATTGCTTGGGTATATATCATATCAATCTACTGATCATCAATAATAAAGAATACACTTGAAAGCATCCAGAGAAAAATGACACATTGTACACAGGGAGACAATGATTCAAATAAAGGAAAAGTCCTCATTTGATTTATAAAGGCCAGAAATCAGCAGAAGACTAATTTTTAAGTTCTGAAGGACTTTAATATTTGTCATTACCTGTACACATGCAAAAAAACCCTCACTATACCACTATGAGTTTCAGAGGTGTTTGGCTGAGCATTTTATCCACCTTGTATGCTAAGCTTCAGAATATAATAAATGTATTAAGGTAAATTTTCACAATAACTGGAATCAAGTTTCCAACTTGTCATATCTTGTGTCTGCACATCACTCTGATTTCACGAGACTTACTGTCTACTTCTCATTTCTTTGTTATTTTTATTAGCTGTCTTCCTGGATTTCTCATAAAATGTTGGCTCAACTCAAACTCACAGTTCTTCTTTTTAAAATTTGTTCCCTTAATCCTAGGTTTCTTGGTAGCACCTGATGTCTTCAAAATTTTTTTAACTTATTTCAACCATTTTTTAAATTGTTCTCAGTGAGGACATTGGGCCTCTTAAGTTACTACATCATTCTTAGAATGTTATAAAATCATAAAATTTTATTGAATGAAATTTAAGAAAAGCTAAATCAATGAATATGTATACCATAACCATAGACTGAAACATTAAATATTGTGGATATCAGCTTTCTCCAACTTCATATTTGCATTTCTAAAATATATGCAGATATTCAAAGGCTAAGATACTGTTGAAGAAATAGGAAAAGATGAAAGATATCTTAACATGTATAAAGACAGGGCATAACATGAACTATAGTTATGAAGAGAGTATAATATTTGGAACTGCTGCTGCTGCTAAGTCGCTTCAGGCGTGTCTGACTCTGTGCGACCCCATAGACAGCAGTCCACCAGGCACCCCTGTCCCTGGGATTCTCCAGGCAAGAACACTGGAGTGGGTTGCCATTTCCTTCTCTAATTATTTGGAACTAGGTCCATGAAATTAAATATCGACTATAAAACTCTCTTATACATGTATGGAAACTTCATTTATGACAATGAATTGCAAGATCAATAGGAAAGAGGGGACTCCAATTAATACTGCTGACAAAAATGAATACCTGTATGCAAAATAATGAGACTGAAATCTTGCATCTACCATACATAAAAAAACCAAGACCAGGTAAATTATAGTCCTAATATGAAAGTCAAAACTAGTTATCTTTTAGAAAATAATATGGAATAATATCTTAATGACCACTGCCTTCGTATGCTTAATTTAAAAAGTGAACATGCAAAAGTCCCAAATTACAACTTTTTATATACATATTGAGAGATAAAAGGCAAGCTACAATTAGGAAATATTTGAGACACATACAAGACTAGCACCTACAAGTGTGTGAAAAAAGACAACTCATTGAAAAATTCAGCAAAATATTCCAGTAGATATATATATAGAAGAGATTCAAATGCTTCATAAACATGTGAAAAGGTAAGTACTCAATCTTATTAGAAATCCAGGAAATGCCAATTAAAGTCACAATAGAATTTATTTCACATTTATGAAGATGGCATATATAGCCACACAACTCAAGGGGCCACATGGTGAGGTCAAGGCAGAGTATAAAGAGAGAGACAGGACCTGGGGCACAGGCCTTCAGTAGGGTCTGTGAGAGCACTTTGGGGCTCCTGGCTAAGGCCAGTCTGGTGAATTCAAGCCAGATGGAGTGAGATTTTGATAAGCTTCACAGGGGTTCTAGCTGAGTGGCACACAAAGAAAAGGCCTGGGAGGTAGGGGAGAGAGCTTACCACAAGGGTGGTTGGGGCGGGCGATGGTGTCATATCAGGAATTTATATTTACTTATGATTCTGCAGGCTGTTTTCTAGGGTAGGTACTCAGTGCAGGGGCTACTGTAAGCTCAAGAACCCTGTAGGCTTCCTGGCCACACAAAGGGGAATCATTTAGCTAAACTCTTAACAGTTCATCCTGTGATGATGGCTGATTCATATCAATGTATGACAAAACCCACTGAAATGTTGTGAAGTAATTAGCCTCCAACTAATTAAAAAAATAAATAAATAAATAAAGATACCATCAGCATTTCTGAAAAAAAAAAAAAAAGAATAACAATCACTGGTGTAGCAGGTATGTTAAAGGGCACAGGTATTGTTTTTCGAAGCCAATTTAAAGCACATTTAATCAAAGCAATAATGATGATGCCTCTGAGGAGAAGACTCTACTGTTTGAATACCACTCAGTCATTTCTCCCTGGCAGATGGTAAGAGCCATGGGAACAAATCAGCGACTGCAGAGTGTGAGGCAGGGTTATGGTGTACAGTAGGGATTATGAGTACGCTGTGGAGATGGCAATCCGGGTATCTGCCGCACTCACTAGCAGAGTCTGCCCAGGTTACATCAGGTCCTAGAGGAAGGGACGGCATTCACTCACTGGGCACAGGGATGCAGCACCCCCTCATCCCAGCTTTGCTAAAAGGAGGTAGTAAATTACTGCCTCCTCTGTGCCTCAGCAAAATTCTGGAAGGCTCCCTGGTGGGGATATGGGACATGTGCCCCAGGGAGACAGACCTTATTAGCGATGGCAAGCGTGAAACCATTAGCGATGTTTCCGCAGCCACTGCCATCCCCTGCTGGAGCTGATAGGTATACAACCACCATCATATGTTTCCTGTTTCCTGCTGGTAGCTCCTTCCAGTAATGCTGTTGGCCATCATGTAATCTTTCTCTTAACCAGGTATGTCCTCCTCCCCTTTGGCCCACCAGCCATTATAGACTCAAATCAAAGTACCAATTTCACCTCCCAAACAAGTCAATCTTGGGCTCTAGAACATAGAATCCTGTGTAATTTCTATCTGGTTTACTTGCCTCAAGCAGTTGGATTTATAGAGAGGCACAATGGCTTACTCAAAGACATATTCCTCAAGCTTTGAAGCAGTAGATGGTCCCCGAAATGAGCAGAAGTTTTACCCCAGGCAGTAGGACTGCTTAATTCACTGGTCCTCAGTTCTCCAACCCCCACACACCAACTAGTGGTCTTCTCCAAAGATTCTCCCATTAATCCTGACTGCGAACCCCCACTCCTTTGGCATTAGAGGACGCCATTCATATCTGCTCACCAGATAAATGATCCCTCTACCATCTTGATTTTTTGATGGTCTCACAATCTTCCACAGAGTTGCAACCTGAGAGCAATAATAGAGAGCCCAAGGGGGCAAACCCTTACCAAACAGCTTAGAGGGCATGGTTATACAGACTTTACTGACTCATATCAGATATGCTTCAGAAATATGATACCAATAGACATATGTGGTTTCATTTGTACTTCCTTTAAGTTTTTACCTGCTTTACCTTGTAAGCTGTCTGAGGTTCCTCTGGGGGACCTCAGTGACGTTGTCTGAAAGTACCATGACTTGGCCTCTTTTGTCCAAAAGAGCCAGAAATATCTGGTTATTACTTTTGACTCATTGAACCTCCAGGGTGGTAAATGTGTAATTGTCCTTAGAAGGTGGGATAAGCTCTAGGAAGCTGTCAATCCCTAGGGTAATGCTTTGGAGGTCTTTAAACATCCATTTTAACATCCATTTGGGGGTCCTTGGAAGTGCCAGCAACTTATCTTATTCTTGTGGCAGTGAGTAGTAGCTCAGAGTCAGTATTAAACACTCTCAACAGCCAGTCAACAACTTTTTCTCCCTTCTGCTCCATAAAATCTTTAAAAATATCTCAACTCTAGAAACTCATAAGGTTTTAAGTTTCAGTTTCTAATTGTCTATTATCCCCCAATGATTTGACTTTAACAATTGTCACTGGAAAGATCTGCAGTGGGTGTCCCCAGTGGCTGGACTTGTAAGTGGCCATGTCCCTCTCCAGGGTGTCCCAGTTGACCTCACTGGGATTGGGAACAGCCTCCACTAGTACAGTGATGGCAGGATCATTGAGGCTGGCTCCCGGACCCTGAGGGCATGGAACGAGCGCCTTGGTATGTTGGACCTCTGCAGCACAGAGCAGCATCTGGCCACTTCCGTGGGTAGTTTTCATTTAGGGAGGAAGCTAACTTCCACACAGAAAGGCTTTCAGAGCAGCGATGTTATGGAGTAAAATTAGCTAAACTCTGAACAAGCCAACACCTAACATCATCAAATATCAGTGAGAACAGAGCAATAGAAATACTTCAACATTGATGAAAGGAGCATAAATTATAGAAGTCTTAGAAAAATGGTTTGTCAGTATGTAATCAATTGAAAATCTGCACACTTCTCCCAGAGAAATGACTCGGAAAAAAATTTGGTCCCTGTTCTTTTGGATACATATGCAATATTATTCACATTAACATGTTTTAGAACAGAAAAAAGAAAACTGTAAAAAGCCCACATATCCACCAACAGTAGGATGACTAAATCAATTATGGCACAGAAAATGCTATACAACAAAAATGACTGAGTCATAACTAAATGTACAACATGGAAGATTCTCACCCACAAGTTGAGTAACAAGTTGAGTAAAGTGGAAAATTTAAAAAGACAACAAAACTATGATTACATTTATATGAAGTTAAAACATATATAAATGCAATCATCAGTAACTGTAAAGAAATAGCTATCACAAAAATGGAGATGGCAGTTAGCCTTTATGGGGATTGCAGAAGGGTCAAGGAATGCTTCTTGAGTCCTAGCAGTTTTCTCTTTATTGATATGAGTTTTGATTAAATAAATGTCAGCTTAGAGCTGCACATGGGCTTCCCAGGTGGCACTGGTGGTAAAGAACCCACCTGCCAGTGCAGCTGATGTAAGAGACATGTGTTCAATCCTGGGTCTCGTAATTTAGTCTATAGATTTTCACAAGAGTGGAAAATGTATATACAAGCATTGCAGCATTTTTGTTAATAACAATTGACTGGAAACAATCTAAAACATCTACAAAGAATGAATTATGTTGACTATTTCATGGTACAGCTGCATTTAGGTTGATATTGGAAGAGAAAGTCTATTTATCCTGAAATAGATTTATAGATACAAAAATATCATGGTGTAGATATAAGTGTGAAGGTGTATATGTGTATGTATGTTTCATTGCAATTATTCTGGAAGGATATATCATAATCTGCTTTTTCTCCTTTATTTTTCTCTCTCCACTAGGAGGCTGGTCAGCATAGATTAAATCAATGAGCTTCCTTGTGCTTTGGCTTTTTATTGAACTTGATCCTGATTGGGGATCCAAGAAATGAAGGAGAGTGAATTCAAATTGTGTGTTCCCAGGGTCATTCCTCAGTTCAGGTTCCCTGAGTTTCAGGAACTGCCACCTCTCCCCTTTAGATTTCTGTGTTGCTTTTCTGGTTTCCTTACACTTCAGCTAGACTTGCAAATAGACCCTTTATTAAGCCCTTCTCAAATTATCATCATTCATTTGTGTCACTTTTTTTTTCATGTTGCAGCTATAATAAAAATTTAGTACAATTATACTAAGTACCATGCATGCATGTTAAGTCACTTCAGTTGTGTCTGACTCTCTGTAACCCCATTGACTGCAGCCCACCAGGTTCTTCTGTCTATGGGATTCTCCAGCAAGAATACTGAATGGGTTGCCATGCCCTTCTCCAGGACTAAGTACCATGGTACTTTTCAAAAGAGTAAGCAAGGTTCTTTGATTCTATTAAAGAACACTTTTCAAGGTACATTGTTAGTGAGGGAAAAAAAACAAGTGAGGATTGGTTTAATTTCAGTCACATTAAAATATTATATAGTCAGACCTAACTGTATAAATATAATAATGCTTTGATCTGGTAGGTTTTGTTGTTTCTGTCATTTTGTGCCATATCCGTCAATCTTGTTTGATTCTTCCCTTAATAGTGACCAGGAACTTATGCTTCTTCATTCATTCAAAATGCTCCACATAACAAAGTTTTTCTGAGTAAATGAGTCAATCTTGGCTTTTGAATTTGAAAAGCCTGAGTCCTACACTCTCATGACCAAAAGAACTCAGACTTTCACCATTCCCCTTCTCTGAAAATATTCCAGGAATTGGGAAAGCATTGAAAGTTAGGGGACTTTGAACGGTAGAAGTCTCCTGAAAGAGTGCTCTCTGGTTGCATCTTTTTCACAATGATGTAATTATCAGACATGTTTAGTGAGTCTTAGGATAGAAATGATCTTTAGTCATTTCCAGGGAAGTTCCCCCTAAAAACAATATCTTAACTGACTTCTACTCAATAGAGTGTGAAAGTAATGAAAATACTTATACAGTAAGTGTAAATACCACAGTAATGAAAATAATTATATAGTGAAACAAACAAAACAAGTCTGAGACAACTTTAGAGCATTTTCTAGAATCACACCATAGGATAAGAGCAGTAATAAGTCTCCTATCATTCATTTGTTCTTTTAAAGGGCATTACTGAAGGCCTTCCATAAGCCAGTGCATGCTCAGTTGCTCAGTTATGTCCAACTGTTTGCAACCCCATGGACTATAGCCCACCAGGCTCCTCTATCCATGAGATTTTTCCAGGCAAGAAAACTGGAGTGGGTTGCCATTTCCTCCTCCAGGGCATCTTCCCGATTTGAGTCTCTTGCATCTCCTGCACAGGCTGGCAGATTCTTCAAACTGAGCCACCTGGAAAGCAAATTCGGAAAGCTCAGCAGTGGCCACAGGACTGGAAAAGGTCAGTTTTCATTCCAATCCCAAAGAAAGGCAATACCGAAGAATGCTCAAACTACTGCACAGTTGTACTCATCTCACATGCTAGTAAAGTAATGCTCAAAATTTTCCAAGTCAGGATTCAACAGTACATGAACCATGAACTACCAGATGTTCAAGCTGGATTTAGAAAAGGCAGAGGAACCAGAGATCAAATTGCAAACATCTGTTGGATCATTGAAAAAGCAAAAGAGTTCCAGAAAAACATCTACTTCTGTTTTATTGACTATGTCAAAACCTTTGACTGTGTAGATCACTACAAACTGTGGAAAATTCTTTAAGAGATGGGAATACCAGACCACCTTAGCAGCCTCCTGAGAAATCTGTATGTAGGTCAGGAAGCAACAGTTAGAACTGGACATGGAACAACAGACTGGTTCCAAATAGGAAAAGGAGTACATCGAGGCTGTATATTGTCACCCTGCTTATTTAACTCATATGCAGAGTACATCATGAGAAAGAATGGGCTAGATGAAGCACAAGCTGGAACCAAGACTGCCAAGAGAAATATCTATAACCTCAGATATGCAGATGACACCATCCTTATGGCAGAAAGTGAAGAACTAAAGAGCCTCTTGATGAAAGTGAAAAAGGAGAGTGAAAACGTTGGCTTAAAACTCAACGTTCAGAAAGCTAAGATCATAGCTTCTGGTCCCATCACTTCATGGCAAATAGATGTGGAAACAGTGAGAAACATAATTTTTTTTTGGCTCCAAAATCACTGCAGATGGTGACTGCAGCCATGAAATTAAAAGACACTTGCTCCTTGGAAGAAAAGTTATGACCAACCTAGAGAGCATATTAAAAATCAAAGACATTACTTTGCCAACAAAGGTTCATCTAGTCAAAGCTATGGTTTTTCCAGTGGTCGTGTATGGATGTGAGAGTTGGACTATAAAGAAAGCTGAGTGCCGAAGAAGTGATGCTTTTGAACTGTGGTGTTGGAGAAGACTCTTGAGAGCCCCTTGGACTGCAAGGAGATCCAATCAGTCCATCCTAAAGGAGATCAGTCCTGGGTGTTCATTGGAAGGACTGATGCTGAAGTTGAAACTCCAATAATTTGGCCACCTGATTTGAAGAACTGACTCATTTGAAAAGACCCTGATGCTGGGAAAGATTGAAGGCAGGAGAAGGGGATGACAGAGGATGAGATGGTTGGATGTCATCACCGACTCAATGGGCATGAATCTGAGTAAACTCTGGGAGCGATTGACAGGGAGGCCTGTAGTGCTGCAGTTCATTGTGTCGCAGACAGTCGGACACAACTGAGTGACTGAACTGAACTGAACTGAACTGAACTGAACCTGGGAAGCCCTCCATATTTCAGGCACATTACTAAAGCCTTAGAATATAGTAATGAATGAGATTACTTGCCTTCACAGTTTACATTGTAGAGTTGGAAACATAGTAAGCACAGTAGAAAATAAAATGCATTATATTAGTAAGAACTTTTAAGGGATGTATGAAGAATTAGCTGCAGAACAGATTTTTAGGTCTAGCAGCTATGGAGCACCTCCATGAAAAAGGTAACTCTTGAATGAATGCTTTAGGAATATCTATGTGAGGAGCATTATAAGCAGAAAAAATTAAGAGATTATATAAAGGCCTTAAGGTGGAGGCTCACCTGGTGGGTTCACTGAACTAGGAAGACTAGAGTGTCTGGAGCAGTGTGATTGAGTGGAGAGTGGAAGAGGGTGAGCCAAGAGGGTAGAGAGACCAGATCACAAGGGCTTTGTGGGTCACACAAGAGATTAAGCTGCACTCAGGGTGAAGGGGATTTCCCTGGTGGCTCAGACAGTAAAGTGTCTGCATGCAATGCGGGAGACCCGGGTTCTATCCCTGGGTTGGGAAGATCCCCTGGAGAAGGAAATGGAAACCCACTCCAGTACTCTTGCCTGGAGAATCCCATGGATGGAGGAGCCTGGTGGGCTACAGTCCATGGGGTTGCAAAGAGTCAGACACAACTGAGAGACTTCACTTTCACTTTCTTTCACTTTTCAGGGTGAGGGGAGGAATCTTTTGGAAGGATTTAACCAGAGGATTCACATGATTTGGCTCCTACTTTAACAATTACCCTCAATATTGCATAAAACAGACTGTAAGGAAAAGGAAGTTAGAAGGAGAATGTTTGAGATCATTGCATTTGTTTAGGTGAGATGTGTACCCCAAACCAGAAGGGATATGACATAGAAAACAGGTAGAAGTGGAGAGAACTTGAAAATGAAAGTGAGGGATTGTCTGGGAAAGATCTCAGTGAAATGAAGGCTACTTTGTTGACAAAGGCTGACTCAGATGACAGCACTCAGGTCCACTCTTGATACCTTGATAATACGCAGGTTCCCTAGACCTATGACACAGCCCCAGATGAAGGGATGCAGAATTTAAAACCAATACAGATTAGGTTCCTAACTGGGGCACCTTATATAATTTTATCCAATTACAGAAAATAAGTTGTTTTTCTTTTACACCTAAATTTATGAATGAAGATTTATATCTGATATGTGTGTGTGTTTGTGGTCTGTGTCTAAGACTTCAAAAGAAAAAAAAGTCTAGAAGTATTCTAAATTGTCAATAATGGTTACTGGAGGATTAGACCATGGAATTGTTCAGGGAATGAAAAGATCTGAACAAAGTTGAAAAATTAAGAAAATTTTTTATTTTTTACTAGACTTTAAAAAGGCTCCTGTAAGAGTTTTATAATTTAAAGAGAAAAAAAAGTTTGTAAAAATGAACTGTAATGTTCTAGTATGTGTTGTAATGATTCTAATTGCTAGGTTTACCTTCTTCAAAAATTAGTATTCTATAGTAGATATCCTATACTCTGCAAATTTGAATACTTTCCAAGTTACTTAGATATTTTTTCAACTAAGTGGGATTCAAATTTTGCCCAGTTACATGTTTTTCTCATTAACTCTTATTGCCCTGAGCATCCTGTTCCTCCTGTAATTGTTGTCAATGAGTGAGGTAAAGTAGCTATTAAGAAACTCAGCCCTCACCTTGACACATTCTGCTTTTTCTCCTGTCCCTGAAAAGTATGAGCCCACTCTTCCAACCATGTGCTTCGACTTTGTAATCACTTCTAATCTCTCAATGTGCTTCCCTTTATATCCTCTGCTAATGGTAATCTGTTATAGCTTTGCTGTTTTATATGTCCCCTGGATGCCCTTACTAATTATTTTTTTCCTGATCATCATTTTTTTTTAAACTCACATTTATTCTCATTAGACGATTGCCTTTCTTTTTTGCTCTTTCTTTTTTTCTCTGCTCTTTAAGTAGAGAGGAAATCTAAAAAAGAATAAATATAAGACATTTTCTGAGGAGAAATTTCTTTCTTCTTTGTTTCTTGGATAAAAAAAAAAAATGTAGGTCTATTTGGTTTCCTTGAAGGGGTAGGTTACTTTTGCTACACATTGCCTTTCAAGTCAGCAAGACAAGCTTTTCTCATTTCATACCCTGTACCATTCTTGTGACTTAAAAAATCGATAGAAAATACTCATACAGTGGTCAGGGGAAAGGTAATTTTGTTTTGAATGAAAATAAATAAATAAATATAGCCATGGGGGAAAGACAGGTTTTTTGAGCCACTGGTAAGTTAGTACGGTGTGAAGTTTGGATTCCCACTCAAAATGCCTTCTGAACCCTTCCAATCTTTTGAAGGAAAGGAAAAGGGCTAAAAAAAGTGAATCTGGAAGAGGCTGGAATTATAAGAGCATACCATTATCTAGCCACAGTGAACAAAACATAAGTAACAGTGTAAGGAACTGGAAGAATCCAAGCAACTTACATAGCCTAAAAAAGGAGGCGGCAGGGTGAGGGGTTATGAGACTTTATCCATGTAACCATGTATGTAATCTTATCCACATAAAATTGTCTGCTTGTGATTATATTATATACCATACCTTTACCTCTCTATGGTCACTTACTTTCATTTGAGAACTTCTGAAATAGCTATGCTTTAACTTTGATAAATAATATTTAATAATTTGCACATAACATAGAAGGCCAAGTAGAAGGATACTTTCATGGAAGGGATATATGTGTCTTTAATGGACATTAATATTTAGAGCAGTTTTAGGTCAACAGCATATTTGAAAGAGAGTTCCCTGGTGACTCAGATGGTAAAGAATCTGCCTGCAATGTGGGAGACCTGGGTTTGATCCCTGGGTTGTAAAGATCCCCTGGAGGAGGGCATGGCAACCCACTCCAGTACTCTTGCCTGAAGAATTCCATGAACAGAGGAGCTTGGCAGGCTGCAGTCCATGGTGTTGCAAAGAGTCAGACACAAGTGAGTGACTAAACATGCACACACACACACAATCCCCACACACTCCTGTTCCCCACATGAACAACTTCCCCCACTATCAACACCCCCAACCTAGACTGGTACACTTTTTATAACTGTTAAACCTACATTACCACACCATTATTACGTGTAATCCCAGTTACATTGTGGTTCACTGTTGGCATTGTACATTCTATGTGTTTGAACAAATATTTCATGACATCTATCCATCACTACAGTATCCTAGAGAATAATTTCACTGCCCTAAAACTCTTCTGTGCTTGACCTTTTCTTCACTCCCTCACTCCTAAACTCTGGCAACCACTGATCTTTTTTTACTGAATCCATTATTTTGCCTTTTTCCAAAACACCTTATAGTGGGAACCGTACAATCAGTAGCCTTTTCAGACAGCTTGCTTTTACTTAGCAATATGTATTTAAGATTCCTCTATGTCTTTTTGTGACTTGTTAGCTTATTTCATTTTAGAACTGAATTCTGTTGATTGCTTCAAGGTTTTGTCAATTATAAGTGAAACTTTCATAAATATCTGTGTGCAGGTTTTTGTGTGAACATAAGTTTTCAACTCATTTGGGTAAATACCACAGAGCATGACTGCTGGATCAGATGGTAAGACTATGTTTAGTTTTGCAAGAAACTGCCAAACTATCTTTCAAAGTGTCTATACCACTTTACACTCCCATCAGTAATGAATCAGAGTTCCTGTTGCTCCACATTCTTGCCAACACTTGGTGTTGTCAGGATTTTTTTTTAAAGCTTCTTAAGCACAACACAACAGAATACATTTTTCTTTCCTTCGTGTTAAGTGTGCCCCTTTAGTGAACAGATGTTTCTTTTTGTGTGTGTGTGTGTGTGTGTGTGTGTGTGTGTATTTCCCATCTTAAAACTAAGTTCCTGAACCCCACATGCCATTTTAGCTACTCTGCTCCTCTGCAGCAAATTGGTAAGAGAATTGTTGATAGTAATTATCAGTCAGTCCTCAATTCCCCTTTTTTCATTCTGTCTTGAAGCTGTCCCAATCCAAGTTTCTAACTTTATAGCTTCATGAAAAATGTTCTTATCAGAGTCAATGACCTCCACAATAGCAAGTTTAATGGTCAAATTTCAACCCTTTTTTGTGTAAACTATGTTTAACAGGACACAATCTCACTTTCTTGAAATACTTTCTGTGATTGGCTTCTGTTTGTTTTACCTCTTTCTTGGTTTACTTCTTACCTTACTGGCCACTCTTTTTTGGTCTCTTTCATTGCTTCCCCATATCTATCAGACCTCTAAACGTTTGAGTTCCTAGATCTATGCTCTCTTCTTTTCAATACTCACTTGTTTGGTTACCCACCCCCCACTACCTTCATGAGTGAATGAGTGAGTGAAGTCGCTCAGTCGTGTCTGACTCTTTGCCACCCCATGGATTGTAGCCTACCAGGCTCCTCCAACCATGGGATTCTCCAGGCAAGAATACTGGAGCGGGTTGCCATTTGCTTCTCCAGGGGATCTTCCCGTCCCAGGGATCGAACCCAGGTCTCCCACATTGGAGGCAGACGCTTTAACCTCTGAGCCACCAGGGAAGCCCTACCAAATTGTCATCAGATTATCAGAGAGGTTGTCCTGGACCACACTATCTAAAATAGACTTCTATCCCAATCCCATCACTCTCTTCAGTTGCTGTTTGTTTGTTTGTTTGTTTTTGGTAACCTCTTTATTCTTCATTTTAACTCTCTCACCACTCATCTTGAGTCATTCTAGAATATAAATTCATAGACAGCTGTTATCTACTATTGAGGGTTTTTTTATTTTTTATTGTTCCCTGGCCTATAATTGTCATAAAATATGTATTTATTGAATAATAAATACAGTATTTGCTAAAACATCTTCCCAGTCTCCTCTTTGAGTCTTCTTTGGGTATAAGAGTCCATGCAGTCCAAAAAAGTTTGTCCTTTCTTCTACTCACTCAAAATTTCCTTTTTCAGAAGAAGACAATTGCTCACAGTTGTTCTGTTAACCATCTAGTGAAGATGGTCATTGGAATGGGCATCAGCTTGGTCTCTCACAATTCTGTTTCACACATGAGAAGACATTACAGACAAAGGGCAGAACAAATCATATGGAGACATGATGACCCAGATGCTGTATGTGAGACTCAAAGAGCTGTACCCTGGCAATCACACATTTTATTAGCATATTGGTAAGGACACATATGAGCTACTTCCCTGGACCAAAGAGCCAAGCTTATATTTGGCATAAGCTGTACCATGAGAAGTTTCATACTTGGACAGTGCATTGTTAGGGTTGGAGGAACCCTGACGAAGGCAATGTAACCAGCAAGATGTGGGTATTGAAGATGGCTAGAGAAGTTTGACTCAAACCTAACACATGACCTTATGGACAGCCAAATGGTTGATTCTCTAGCAGTGGTCTTCAGGAGACAGAGCCCACAAAGGACAACATAGTCATGTATGTATTCATCACTTTGACAAAATGACTAAGATGAAGATGAAATCTAGTGAAAAATGACTCAAGAGCTACAGATCAGTTTAAAGTAGTGTCCTTAAACTTTTTGGACTGCATGGACTCTTATTTCCAAAGAAGACTCAAAGAGGAGACTGGGAAGATGTTTTAGCAAATACTGTATTTATTATTCAATAAATACATATTTCATGACAACTATAGGCCAGGGAATAATAAAAAATAAAGTAGGCACAGTGGAAGAGTCCTAGGAAGTTTCTTTACTAACTCCAATATTTGTTTACTCATTCACTCAACACATAGTTATTTTTCATCTATTATGTGCCTGGCATTATTAAGGCACTGTGAATAGAGAAAACAAAATAAAACAAAATCTTCTGATTTTATGAAACTTACTATTAGGAAGAAAAACAATTAAATATAATTACTTATTATTCTAGATGATAATACATACAAAGGAATAAATCAAAACAGAGACAGATGGATGAATGTGGATGGACATGTGTGAGGAAAGACCTTATTTCAGCTAAGGTTTGAATGGAGACCTAAAGAAAGAGGGAGAGTGAGTCCTGTGTGAATAGGATTATCACATGAAACTATAAAACAGCTTAGGGTAATTTCTCACTAACTTGTATTTTTTCTATCTCTAATCACACAGCAAGTCCTATACTGAGATAGTTAATTAATGATAAAAATGTGCTGAGAAAAATGGTAGTAGAAGTTTTACTTTTATTCTTAAATCTTTAGATCGCTACCTGTAGAAAATATTGGTTTCTGGACTCTTTAGATGCATAAAGCCATGGTATAAAGTAATATATCAATGAATTGTTTTCTTTGTTACTTTTCCATAAAATGAGCCCCTAATCATTGTCAAGTGGAAATAAGGCATATTTCACCACTGACATATGACAGGATTCAGGAATGTATATTTTCTGTAATGTATATTTTTTCTACTCATGAAATA
The DNA here is from genome assembly GCF_019320065.1 of Cervus canadensis. Classification (NCBI taxonomy): domain Eukaryota; kingdom Metazoa; phylum Chordata; class Mammalia; order Artiodactyla; family Cervidae; genus Cervus; species Cervus canadensis. Next base: position 42,667,740 of record NC_057404.1, on the reverse strand, counting down.
AAAGTCAACATTTAGGGAATATATTGAAAACACTAAAGAAATTTGTTTCCATAAGCCTATATACAGGGAGAGATCCAAAGGTTTAAATTTTATCATCAAGGCTGCTCTCTAGCACTGTCTCAACTTCACTTTCTTATGTGGTGGCCCTATTCTCAAGCAGCCTCTTTCTCATGATGACAAAATAGTTGCCATCAGCTCTAGCCTTATATTCTACTTCTCAGCATGTTCAGTAAAATAAAAAGTATGCTTCCTTCTGTTAACTCCAACAAATATCTAAGAATTAAGTCTCAGGCTCTGATTGCTCTGGCTTAGGTTTTGTACCCATCTCTGAAACAATTATTATGGCAAAGAGATGTAGTGCTTCAATTGGCTGGAAATGTATGCACTTAAGATAAGATACATCAAAATTCTTGGACTGAGAATAAATTACTTTGGGTCCCAAGGGAAACCAGGTGCTTTTACCGGAAGGGGTAATACATGCAAGTAAGCAGCTGCTCATACACTTATCCTTGATATATTATATACAGAACAATATTTTCCAGAATCAAATGGGCCCAATAGATGTCTCTCTTTCCCTCTCTTTCTTCCTCTCCTTTCTGTCTCTCTCTCTCACACACACACACAGAAACCACCTCCCTACCAGCATCCCTTTTCTTTCTCCCCATTAGTTTCTATGAATAGAAACACCTGATTACATGTCAAAATACATCTAATTCAAGGGTGAGAATGGGAAAGAGAGAGAATTACCACCGTTGAATCCCTCAATATCTCAGCCCTCAAGTAGGAAAGGAAACATGGCCATAATTTTTGTTAGTTACAATTCTACCTGAATTAAGAATATATCATGAGGAACTAAATATTTTTATAATTACTTTAATAAAAATTTAATAGACATTTTATTGTGAACCACAGATTGATGCTACATGTCAATTGATTTTAACCATTTTTGTGTATGTCTAGCAGCAAACTGATAGTAAAAGCCTTGTTGTTCAATCACTAAGTCGTGTCTGACTCTTTGTGACCCCATGAGCTGCAGCACCACAGGCTTCCGTGTCCTTCACTATCTCCTGGAGTTTGCTAAAATTCATGTCCATTGGGTCAGTGATGCCACCCAACCATCTCATCCTCTGTCGTCCCCTTCTCCTCCTGCCCTCGATCTTTCCCAGAATCAGGGTCTTTTCCAATGAGTCCCCTCTTTGCATCAGGTGGCCAAAGTATTGGCCAAAGTAAAAGCCTTACTAAAGTATATTTGCTCCCCTTCCTCTGCCTTTTCTTCAGATTCCACTGATTAGGGATTCATTCCTATAAGACTACCCTCCCTCTAACTTCAGAGATTAGTCACCAACCCAGACTATCACCTGTGCTTCTGACCAACTGACTATAGATTGAAGGTTGCAACAATTTGCCCCATCCCCTCATCTTGGAATTCAGATGCCAATCACAAATGAAGGTTGTTACCTACATTTGTGACCAACTGGCTGTAGATCAGAGGTATCCACAACCTCCTCTTTGGGTAGAGGTTTGATTACTCCTCTTTGATTACAGGAAACCCTTCTCCAGCCTCACAGCTTAGATTATTTACTGCTGTAAGCTTCCCCAATACACTTACCTCTCTTCTAAAACACATAAATTTCACAGAGGCATAAACTGGAACTAAGATGTTCACATCAATATTACCTTAATTGTTCACCTCAGGGGCTTAGTCAAAACTAGTTAAATAAATATTAAAAATTAATAAATTCAATACACAAACATGGCAATTTTTCTTCTTTATCACAGACTCCCTCACAGCTTCAACACTCTAAGGGTCATTTTTGCTGGCTCAGTGGTATTGAGCAACATCAAACCCCAAGCCTATTCCAAAGTGCTGTGGCAACAGGATGGCAAAGTATAGGGCAGACTTAGTATCTGCAACTGCAGTTCCAGGCAATGGGGAGAGAAGGTGACTGTAGAGCCACAGAAAGTAGGGGCAGCATCATGCACATGCCACCCTAGTCGATGTGGCTTGACAGGGCGCATGGACTTAATCCTGAGCAGATATGTGATGCTTTCAAAACACTCATTTCATAATTCGAAAGTAATCTCAAAGAATTGGAATAACTGAATACATAGAAGAAAACAAACTTTGCTTGAGTTATTAGTTACTTAGTTCAATCTCTCAATCATGTCCCACTCTTTGTGACCCCATGGACTGCAGCCTCCCTGTCCATCACCAACTCACAGAGCAAGCAGAAGTAGATGTTTCTCTGGAACTCTCTTGCTTTCCATGATCCAACAGATGTTGTCAATTTGATCTCTGGTTCCTCTCCCTTCTCTAAATCCAGCTTGAACATCTGGAAGTTCACGGTTCATGTATTGTTGAAGCCTGGCTTGGAGAATTTTGAGCATAACTTTGAGTTATTACTTGAGTTATTACTCATAACTCCTTGTGAGGGTAGAAACAATTTGAATTTTAGTTTTCTTTGATTTCAGCACTATGAACTGGGAGAGCCGATTTCCATTCTAATCCCATTCCTCTTATATCTATCATAAACCAAAAGGAAATTTCTCCAAGATGCTGAAAACAAATTGACTGTAATTTCTAGTTCCTAGTTTTCAGGGTTGTGTTTTTAAAAAAAAATTTTTCCCTATCATTCTATTTTGGGTGAAAGTTAGGTGAAATTGCATTTGCCAAACAATTGTTATTGCTTTTATTTTCCTTATTATGTAAGTATTGTAGGCTCACTCTAGGAATTTTAAGAATTAAGTAAGTAAGGGGCTTCCCTGGTAGCTCAGTTGGTAAAGAATCTGCCTGCAATGCTGGACCCCAGTTTGATTCCTCGGTCAGGAAGATCCCCTGGAGAAGGGATAGGCTACCCACTCCAGTTTTCTTGGGCTTCCCTTATGGCTCAGCTGGTAAAGAATCCACCTGCAATGTGGGAGACCTGGGTTCGATCCCGGATTGGGAAGATCCCCTGGAGAAGGGGAAGGCTACCCACTCCAGTATTCTGGCCTGGAGAATTCTGTGGACTGTATAGTACAAACTATAAGTTGAATGTGAAAAGACACTCAACATCATTTGTCATTACAGAATTACAAATTAAAATAACAATGAGATACCACTTCATATCTATTAGAATGGCCAAAATCCAAAGCACTGACAATGATGAATGCAGGCAAGGATGTGGAGCAACAGGAACTCTCATTAATTACTGGTAGGAGTGCAAAATAGTACAGCCATTTTAGAAGATAGCTTAGCATTTTCTTACAAAACTAAACATTTTCTTACAATGCAATCCAGGCATCACACTCCTTGGTATTGAAACTGAACAGAACCCTGTGGAGCTCCTGGACATGGAAGCCTTTCTATCCCCTGTTGCTTGATTCTAGCTTCCATGACTTTCTTTGAGTTCCAAAGGACAGATTCTAACAGTTATTATTTTGAGAAGGGAAGGGATGCAAAGACAAGGAAGAGGCAACCAAGAAACAGTAGTGCAACCTTGGGTTCCATCTCAACATATGCACAGAACAATGTCTTTAAACTCTTTGTTGCTGTTCAGTCACTCAGTAGTGTCCGACTCTGCGACTCCATGGACTGCAGCACTCCAGGCTTCCCTGTCCTTCACCATCCCCTGGAGTTTGCTCAAACTCACGTCCATTGAATCAGTGATTCCATCCAATCATCTCATCCTCTGTTGTCCCCTTCTCCTCCTGCCTTCAATTTTTTCCAGCATTAGCATCAGGGTCTTTTCTAATGAGTTGGCTCTTCTTATCAGGTGGCCAAAGTATTGGTGCTTCAACTTCAGCATCAGTCCTTTTAATAAATATTCAGAGTTGAGTTCCTTTAGGGCTGACTGGCTTAATCTCCTTACAGTCCAAGGAACTCTCGAGAGTCTTCTCCAACACCACAGTGCAAAAAAGCATCAATTCTTCAGTGCTCAGCTTTCTTTAAACTCTTTAGGATGTCAGCATTCTTCACACCAGAGAAAGACCACTTGAGGCTACATTAAAGGAACCAGAGAAGCTCATCAAGAGATTACCTGAGACCAGATTAAAGGAGTGCAGACCCTGCACACGCCCTAATCTTTTGCAACCACACCTTTGAGTCTTTGCTATAAAATTCCTCATCAAATCCTCCCAGCTGAGACACTTAGGTTTCAAGGGCAGGAGCCCAATCTGTCCCCCTTTTCCTGGTAAAGTAATAAAGCTATTCTTTTCTACATCTCCTTAAACTCTGTCTCTGAGATTCAACTCAGTACCAGTGCACAGTGGGGCTTCCCAGGCGGTTCTAGTGGTAAAATAACCCACCTGCCAATGCAGAAGATGCAAAAGATGTGTGGGTTCGATCCCTGGGTTGGGAAGATCCTCTGGAGGTGAACATGATAACCCACTCCAGTATTCTTGCCTGGAGAATCACATGGACAGAGGTGGGCTACAGTTCATAGAATCACAAAGAGTCAGACACAGCTGAACAACTGAGCATGCACACACAGTGATTGAACTCTCAGCATCAGTATTACTCAAGTAAATTGAGAATGTATGTTCAAAGAAAAGCTATCAATTGGATGTTTATAGCAGTTTTATTCATAATTGTCAATACTTGGAAGCAACCAAGATGTCTTTCAGTAGGTGAGTGGATGTGTTTACTGTATATATCTATTGTGTATTTATTTTGTACATATCTATCATAATCCTGCCAGTGGAATATTACTAAAGTTAAAAAGAAATGAACTATCAAGCCATGAAAGCACATGGAGAAAACACAGATGAGTATTACTCAGTGGAAGAAGTCAATCTGAAAAGGCTACAAACTATGTGATTCCAACCATACAACACTCTGGGAAAGACAAAGACAATAGAGACAGTAAAGAATTCCGTGTTTTTAATGGGTTAGAGAGCAGGGAGAGATGGATAGTTGGACAGAAGATTTTTATGACAGTGAAACTATTTTGTATGATACTGTAAAAAATTTAATAAACAGAAACTTCAATTAAATAGAGTTGAGAGGCCAGAAGAAGAGATGGCATGCCCTGCAAGTATAGCAGATCCCAACAGGAAGAATAAAGACTCCTGTTCTTTCCTGGCAAGGGCTTGGCCAATGAAAGCCATGGACTCTGTTTACTAGCTCTCTCCCCATTTCTTTGTGTCTCCAAAAGTTGTTATTCCCTTGCCATGGGGGAACTTACCACCTGGTTGCAGACCCTGAATTGCAATTCTCTGCTGATCCCCAGTAAGCCCATCTTTGTTGTTTAAGTCAACATTATTCTAATTGTGAATATATGTTATTTCACATTTGTCCAAACCCAAAGAGTGTATACTACCAAGAGTGAACCATAACATGAACTATGGACTTTGGGTGATAATGACATGTTAATGTGGGTTCATCAATTACTGTTTTGTGGGATGGTGATAACGGGGGAGGCTGTGCATGTGTCAGGGCAGTGGGTATTTGGAAAATCTCTGTGCTTTCCATTCAATTTTGTTGCAAACCTAAACCTGCTCTAAAAAAGTAAGGTCTGTTCAAAAAGAGAAGAATATATGCTATCTGCTGCAGCATGAATGAAACGTGAAAACATTATAGTGAGGGAACAAAAAGACAAGAGGACAAATATTATATGATTCTGCTTGCATAAAATATATAGAATAAGCAAATTCATAGTGACAGAAAGTAGATTAGAGTTTACCAGGGACTGAGGAGAGAAAGAATGGGAAGTTATCATTTAAGGTATATAGAGATTCTGTTTGCAGTGAAGGAAAATTTTGAAAATAGACAATGATGATGGTCATACAACATCATGAATATAATTAATGCCACTATACTGTACACTTAAAAATGGTTAAAATATCAAATTTTGTGTTATGTATATTTTACCAAAAGAAAAATGTTTCAAATTGTTTAAAAAGTCCATGAGAGGTACAGCTCAGCCTCCAACATGCATATCTATAAGTATTTGGCCAGATAGTAATATTAGCAGCCCATGAGGTCACAAAGAGTCGGACACAACTGAGCAACTGAACTGAACTGAACTGAACTGAACATAAGGAAAGATAATGTTCTCCTTAGGATTTTTTTTCTTTTCTTTTGGCCACACCATTCAGCATGAAAAATCTTAGCTCCTAACCAGGGATCAAACCCATGACCCCCGCAGTAGAAGCACAGATTCTTCACCACTGGACAGTGAAGAAAGTCCCTTCCTTATAATTTTTAATTATCTTTTTCTTCTATGTATTTTTTATTATGGTATAACACTTATGTGTACAGTTTGCTCAGTTTTGACAAACATATGGACTCTGTAACAATCACCTGGTCAAGCTATGTAATATACATATTAAAAATTTCTATTAAAAAATTCCTTTCTGAAATTTTCCAAACACCACCATCATCAGAAGCCACTGCTGTTCTGATTGTGATCACAGTTGCTTTAAATTTCCTTTAGGCATCCTTATTAGCATATCAGCAACAAGCTGGATTTGAAGATCGTTAAGGCAAGGTTGAATCAGAAGTGAAAAAGATAAACTGTAAACAAGTAAAAGAAAAGCCCTTCTACTGTGTGATGGTCCAGGTGCAATAGCAACCTGGGATGCAGCACATTAAAATAAATTTTGTGCATGACCGAGGCCAAAAAGACGAAAGCACTGAAATTAGTCCTCCTAATCTACTGTAATGTATGACTACATGTCATATACAGGCTCCAGAAATAGCTCCATTTGGGTGGCTTGTCAAATATAAGATAATGGAGTAGAGTTTGTCATACAGATGGGTTCTGAAAGGACTGCCAAAGCCAGGATGAAAATGGGAACGATGCTTGACCTAAGGGGATCCCTTGCGCTACCTGGAGCCACCGTGAAGTGAAGCCTAAAGAGCTAAGGAGGACTAGGAAAGACATTCAAGCCAGGAAAAACAAGAACACAGTTGTAGAGTCACAGAGTTCAACAACAAATGGCACTAGAGCAGACTGGCCCCGTGAGCAAGGCGCCATTTGTCCTTGAGAAGAGCAGATGCTGTAGCCGACACACACCGGAGAGGGGCATGGAGCCTTTGGGACGCAGATGCTCCTGCTTTGCGCTTCAAACCCAAGTATTTCTCTCCTTCTGTCACCTAAGTGTCATTTCAGGTAAGAAATAGACAAAACGATGCTCAGCTGAAACACTGTCTAAAGGCTTGTTTAATAGAAAACAAACTTATGGGGAATTTCTGGGTGGCCTAGTGGTTAGGATTCTGGACTTTCACTTCCATGGCCTGAGTTCAATCCCTGGTCAGGGAACTGACCTACGAGACAGCAAGATCCTACCAGCGAGCAAGGCTAAAACAACAAAAACAAACATATGGTCCTCAAAGGGGTAAGGAGGGTGGGGAGAGGGATAAATCAGGAGGTTGGAATTAACAGATCCACACTGCTATGTATAAAATAGATAACCAACAAGGGCCTATGTATAACGTAAGAAACTATTCTCAATACTTTAAAATAATTTATAATAGAAAAGACTCTAAAAAAGAATACGTATATATATATATAAAACCATACACACACACACATATATACATCTGAATCACTAATGGTGCACACTTGACATTGTAAATCAGCTATACTTAAATAAAAAAAGAAAATAAAGAAGGAAATATTTATTTTTAAGAGTCAAAAACAATAATAAAGACTTGTTTAAATCATTGGCTACAGATGAGACAATTTAATTATCTCCCCTGCTAACCAGTGAGATGGGAGATTGGAGGGAAGGCCAGATTAGTTATTGACAAAAAATAAAATTGTTATATTTTCTGTGAACATCTGAGTAACCGTGTGAGTTAAATTTGTGGCTTGCTGCTATTGCATTTAAGGGATAAGTTGAATAAAAATTATGAACTCTATCTTTAAAAATCGGAGTTGTGTCTAGCAAAGATGACATCACAAAACTACTTAAATTGTTTCTTCACTCTTTCCTGAACTAGTGTTTATAGTAGAAATTTTGAGCATTCACGCCATTCTTAGGCTTATACCCTGGTTATTTTCACTTCACATTATGCAATGAAAATTTTACATGTTTAAATATTCTCTAAAAATATATTTTTAATATCTGTACAATATTCAAATTGATTTACTGGAATGTGTTTACATATTCTACTATATTTGGACATGAAATCAAGTTTTGCAACTATAGGTATAATACAAATGTAGAGTCAGTTTGTACTATATCTCTAAATACTAATTTAGTATATTTTTCCTAAAATTGGAATTTGTGAGTCAAAATAGATGAAGATTTTAAAAGTTAGCATATATTGCCAAATTGCTTTCCAAAATCTCTGTGCAAATTTATACAGCTACTAGTAGGAAAGAAAATGCCAATCATGAAGAGTACCCTTGCCAGGATTATATAATATCACTGTGAATCTTCTCTAATTTGACAGGTCAAGCATTGTATCATCTTTAATCAGAACTTTTTATTATCATTGAGCAGAAGGATGATTGCTGGCTATTGGAAAATTAAAGTGGCTCAGTCGTGTCCAACCCTTTGCAACCCCATGGACTGTAGCCTGCCAGGCTCCTCTGTCCATGGAATTCTCCAGGCAAGAATACTGGAGTGGGTAGCTGTTCCCGTCTCCAGAGGATCTTCCCAACGCAGGGATCAAACCCAGATCTCCCACATTGCAGACAGATTCTTTACTGTCTGAGCTACCAGGGAAGCCAGCAACCAGGCATGAGTAAATATCTGCTTTCTGGACCTGGAGATCCTAAAGATGCCATTTTAAACTGGACCACAGGTTCTGGACTTTAGTGTACTATTGATCTAGGGCTTTATTTACTTAGAAGAAAATGCCATGGTCAAATTTTATTAGAGACTATTCTTTTTCAAAGTCTAACTTTCATTGCCCCAGATTCTATGTCATTTAATGGTATATTTTTAATAGGACTTGATTTATTTGAATTATGTATCTTTTGAAATAGCTTGAATATTACTATTCTATCATTCAGGGAACTTTTTTTTTTTTGGTCAGACACTTTGATCAAAGATGGCTTCTGATTTCAAGAAATTCATAATCTTGGTGGGGGTGGGTAGGAGAAAGAAAGAGATCTGTGAATATATAGTCAACTATAATTCTCTGAATACCCATCAAAAGTAAAGACAGTTATGGACTTATAATAGAACAATGAACTTTGAATCTCAAGAAAGAAGGCAGTTTACCTTTATGTTCCACTGAGACAATCCAAACACCATTTTTTAAGAGACAATTTAAGTTTATCAGCTTTTTAGGGCTATTCACATGGAGGGAGATTTTAAGATTCACAAGTTACAAAAATTATACCTTTACTGAAAAATACAGTGTTACTTTTTTCATCTTTTATATTTATGAAACAAGTTTATTTACCTCTTTACAAGTTATCTTTGGCATTAATGTCTTTTTAATTACCAAAGCCATGTTAGTGATATATTATCTGCAACACTTCGCCTTGCTTCTATTTGCTTGGATGCTCTATGTATATGTCTGTACTTTGGTTGCTGGAAACTACTCTTTTATTGTTGTTCAGTCATTCATTCATATCCTACTCTTTGTGACCCCATGCACTACAGCATGCCAGGATTCTCTGCCCTTCACTGTTTCCCAGAGTTTGCTCAAACTCATGTCCATTGAGTCAGTGATGATATCCAACCACCTCGTCCTCTGTCATCCCCTTCTCCTCCTACCTTGAATCTTTCCCAGCATCAGGGTCTTTTCCAATGAATCAGCTCTTCACATCAGATGGCCAAAGTATTGGAGCTTCAGCTTCAGCATCAGTTCTTTCAATGAATATTCAGGGTTGATTTCCTTTAGTATTGAATGGTTTGATCTCCTTGCAATCCAAGGACTCTCAAGAGTCTTCTCCAGCACCACAGGTCAAAGGCATCAGTTCTTCAGTGCTCAGCCTTCTTTATTTTCCAGCTCTGACATCCGTGCATGACAACCGCAAAAACCATAGCTATGACAATACAGACTTTTATCAGCAAAGTAATGTCTCTGCTCTTTAATACACTGTCTGTGCTTGTCATTGCTTTTCTTCTAAGGAGCAAGTGTCTTTTAATTTCATGGCTGCAGTCACTGTCCACAGTGCTTCTGGGGCCCAAGAAAATAAAGTCTGTCACTGTTTCCATTGTTTCCCCATCTATTTGCCATTAAGTGATGGGACCTGATGCCAAGATCTTATTTTCTTGAATGTTGAGGGTTTTAGTTTTTTCTTTCTGTTTTTGAACCCTTCTTTATTTTTTTTTAATTTTTTCCCAATTATTTTTATTAGTTGGAGGCTAATTGAATGTTGAATTTTAAGCCCCAACTTCTTCAATCTCCCCTTTCACCTTCATCAAGAGGCTCTTTAGTTCCTTTACTTTCTGCCATAAGGGTGGTGGTCATCTGCATATCTGAGGTTATTGATATTTCTCCTGGCAATCTTGATTCCAGATTGTGCTTCATCCAGCCCAGCATTTTGCATGATGATGTCAAGTCACAGGTATCCATTCTCATAGCCTTTGAGCATTTATCCTGTAGGTATATGTTTGTGATTCCTGCAACTTGATGATTCAGTGTATCATTTATTTCACTTTTTTAAAAAAAACTTATCAAAATATCATGATTTCAAGCCATATTTCAAGAATAAAATGAATAACAACTAAATTCACATTAAATTTCTTTTCTTCTCTCTCTCTCTCTTTATTCAAATTTCTATAATGGAGACTCTGTAACCATCCAACACTGTTTTTGATTGAACAATTTTCAAGTGGGGTTGTTGTCAATAAGTAAGACTTTATTTTTAAAATAAAGAAAAAATGAGAGTACCCTGTAACACTAAAGACTTCATAAGGATTTTAGTAGCAGAAGATTTTCTCTTTACACCAAAGTGATTTGAGGAAAGTTTACCTTACACCAAAATTTAGAATATTTTTCTGCTTGGAGGAGATGAAAATTGAAATTGACCTTAAAATGTAGATTAAGCAGGGATTTTTTTCACATAGGTAATAGGCAGTGCAGGAACAGAGGTCTGTAAATTCTTATTCTATTAAGGTGCTAGAATTAGTTAGAGAGGAGCCATGGGCATACATTGAACCTGAAGTGCTGTTAGGGACAGTGAGAAGGGTTTTCAAGTTTATAACTGTTGACTAGCATTTCCCAACATTTTCAAAGTATGAAAAATAGAAATTATGTACCATATCTGTTGCAAACTCTAGAGAGTAAACTCCTTAAAAAAAGCCCCTTCTCTTATGTGTCTCTGTTAAACTGATGGATTAACAAGATATTATTGTTTCCTCATTTTTTGTTGACAAAGTTCTAAGTATTAAAGACACATATTTTCCCCAAACTTTAAACTTCCTACCCTCACAACAGTGGAAACTGAAAGTGCATCCTCAATATCTTCTTCTATCTTAAAACCTTTAAGCCCATAACCTGTGTGCTCAATCAAGAATGTTAATTGCATGAGACTAGGAAAATGGCATTTTCCAGAGCTGATATCCCATTAGATCTTCATGAGAGGGAATGGAAAGGGTAGAGAATGACCTAAAAATGTAGATTAGATTTGTCTGGAAAGGTAACGAACTTCTAAGTGAACAGAAGCTAAATTCAGATTCCTAATAAAATGGAAAGGAGCCAGTTCTTAGCAATCATTACCAAAATTTTGTATAGCTTCAATCTTTACTCATTTATGCTGCAAAATGTCTATTCTGACATATCTTGGCATCTTCTCCTTTAAAAAATATATTTAAGTCCTCTAAATTTTATATATTCTGCCACAAGAAATTTAGAAACAAGTACCTTCATCATATCTTAATTATGTTTAATTTGTGTTTATATTACCAGTGCCTAATTTATAACTGATACAATGTGTGATGAATGTACCTATTTTGGAAAAAAATGAATGAATTATTATGATTTTGATATGTATAGTATTATTCTAATCAATGTAAAAATGGATGATTTTTTAATATTTTTAAATATCTGAGGACACTATTAAGAATAAAAATTAATTAGAAGCTTAGATTAGTGTTGGTAAGCTCTAAAACTACCCTTGTAAATGGATAATAATAGACTTTTATATATTAATATAATTGAAGAACATATAAAAATGGTATAATATATGCTAATAAAAAGAGCATTTTAGTAGAGCTATAGTTAACAGCTTATATTATTCAAGCAATACTTAACACAGGATGCAATAAAATACTAGTGCAGTCATATATTATAAGTTGGACAATACTATAGAGCTTATTTTTCATGAGAATTAAAATTATTTCACAGAAGAGACTTAGAAGTCAAGATCAAGGCATATTTTATAATAATTAATTTAGTAATTAGGATGATTTTCCCTCAAGCCTCTGCTGGTTTTTGAAGGGAAGTGGGATATTAACATAGACGTGGTTAGAGGGGGATGGTGAAGGTGTACTTTTGTCCATTCCATATGAGTGTGACCTCTCATTTTGATGGGAGTAGAAAGATTGTATTCACCAGGTCAGGAATCCTGGAAATCATAATAGAGTTCCACTGAATATAAGATTCCACATATTGCCTGGTCTTTGTACTACTCAGAAAAAGTGTTCGAATCTCACTTCATATGAATCTAGGATTGCGCTAGAGATTGAAGACAGAGAGGAGTGTGTCTTGGACTATGGGAATTCACAGGAGCCTCTCTTTCTGCTTCCATGCTTAGTGATTTACATAAGAAGGCCAATTAAAGCAAGTGTGGCCTGAGAAGGTCAAGGCAACCAAATGCTCACACTTTGATGAATGAAATCTGGTTCTTTAAGCCATGAAAGCAACATAGATCAGCTGAATAGCTGGCGAAGTGTTTGGGAAATCTGATTGCATGGTTGTGAGTTGGTGGCGGGGCAGAGAGATGCAGGTGTGATCAATGTCAGTTATGCCCTCAAGACCTTTTGCCATAATAAAGAATCCTGCTGCTGCTGCCAAGTTGCTTCAGTCGTGTCCGACTCTGTGTGACCCCATAGACGGCAGCCCACCAGGCTCCTCCATCCCTGGGATTCTCCAAGCAAGAACACTGGAGTGGGTTGCCATTTCCTTCTCCAATGCATGAAATTGAAAAGTGAAAGTGAAGTCGCTCAGTCATGTCCAACTCTTAGCAACCGGATGGACTGCAGCCTACCAGGCTCCTCTGTCCATGGGATTCTTCAGGCAAGAGTACTGGAGTGGGGTGCCATTGCCTTCTCTGATAATAAAGAATATAACTTACCTAACAACCTTCCTGTCATAAGTCTTTTTCTTTTCTCAGGTAACTCAACCAGCCATCACTTGAAGTGTCAATAATAAACTGGTTTTCAGGTTCAGCATGAGTTGATCTGAGCAGTGCATGAAGTTCCCTAACAAACGCATGTTCTTATTTTAAAAAGAAGGAAATGCCTTCCCTCCTAAAATTTACATTCTAGCAGAGAAAGGCATAATTATTATTGACTGTTTATCTTCATCTAAATATGTAAGATTCACGAAGAAGACTTCTTTTTTCCCTACTAAATCTAAGCATGGGTTTCCCCAATGGCTCAGCATGTGAAGAATCTGCCTGCCATGCAGGAGCCACAAGAGATGCAGGTTCGATCCCTGGGTCAGGAAGATCCCCTCAAGGAGGAAATGGCAACCCACTCCAGTATTCTTGCCTGAAGAATCTTATGGACAGGGGAACTTGGAGGGCTACAGTCCAAAGGGTCACAAAAAGTTGGACATGACTGAGCATACAGCATGCACACACAGATCAAAATATGGTACATGGTTGTTGCTTAATATTTTTAATAAATGAATATTGATACTTTCCTGCTAATAACCTTCCAACAGTTTCATATTATTTTCAAAATTAAAATCCACAAACTCCCAACTATGGTGTAGAAAGTTCTAAATAATCTAATACCTGCTTCTTTTTTCCAAAATTATTCTCCCTCTCTCTCCCCCACCCCCAAACACACACACACACACACACGCACACACACCTTTCTACCTCTTTGTACTATTGTTCAGTCACACTGGCTTTTTTTGTTGTTAATTTCAAACACACCAAATTTGTTCCAAACTCAAAGACTTTCCATGTAGGTGTGATACTAGGTCATATATGTGCATGTTGTATTACCTGTGAATTTTATTTCATAATGAAATAGTTAAAAACTGCAGGTTATGAAAAGGTAGTATTGAGTCTAACAGTATGCAAACCACTGACAAAGGGAAGACCTTTATTTTTTAACAGAATTTCAGTTCAGTTCAGTTCAGTCGCTCAGTTGTGTCTGACTCATTGCGACCCCCTGAATCGCAGCACACCAGGCCTCCCTGTCCATCACCAACTCCTGGAGTTTACTCAAACTCATGCCCATCGAGTCAGTGATGCCATCCAGCCATCTCATCCTCTGTCATCCCCTTCTCCTCCTGCCCCCAATCCCTCCCAGCATCTGGGTCTTTTCCAATGAGTCAACTCTGGATGTGAGGTGGCCAAAGTACTGGAGTTTCAGCTTCAGCATCAGTCCTTCCAATGAACACCGTTTATTAGGATTCGTTTTTTCTTTTTTAGGCCACACCATGCAGCATGCAGGATGTTAGTTCCCTGACCAGGGATTGAATCCCTACACCCTGCGTTGGAAGTGAGAAGTCTTAACTGCTGGGCCACTAGGGAAGTCCCAGAACTTTCTTAACAGTGATGTGCTTTTTCAAAATAGTTGCTAGTGATATTCCTCAAAAAGAAAAAAAAACAAAACTGTTTTCTTGATTTATAAGGCAGTGTCATTTCTATAAAATTTTCATAAATGTGAAATCCACACCAAAGATATTTTGAGCTTATTTGTAAAATATTAAGTTCTTGGCTCAGGTTTACTTCTAGGCTCAGATAGTTATGAGCAAGTATTTTATTTGCCGGTATGTCCTGTGGGGCCATTTAAAGGACATAAGGAATGGACACAATTCCTCATTGCACAGGCTGCCCACACATGGCAGAGTGACTGCAATGCCAGGCCTCTGTTTGCTGGATGCCAATAGTGCTATTCTCCAGTGATGGTGGCAAACGAAAACAACCCTAAGAGGCAGATTTCTTTTGAGAATTACCACCCAATCTGTCCAGTGGCTTGTTTCCTTTCTTTATTCTGGTTCTGCTCAAATTTACAACTCAGAAATGTGGCCGCATAAATAAAGTAAGCTATAGGCTATAAAAAAGAGCGCTCTCTCTCTTTCTAAAATAGCTATATAAATACAGTATAGATCTAATGGTCAGTCCAAATGTAAGTAAGGAAACTGGGGACAGAAAATGACTAAAAGTCGCTGGTATGATGGAGACAAACCCCCAGGGAATATGATATCAACATATTAAGGCCCCAGAACCACCTGTGAGATCCTGTCCACTTGGAACTTTAATAAAATTGCTCAGAGGATATAATTAGCATTTACAATTGGATAGTCTTCTCCTGAAAAAGGAAAAAAAAAAAAAAGCAGTATTGTAGCTTGGAGTGCCAATTTTGGAATCAGACATGCTAAATAAAGTACAAATCCCCTTAGTAAGAACCTTCAGTTGGAGAAATTCTGACCTGAAGAAAACAATTTAGCATAGATTACAAAATATAATCCCATAATCCAATTTCATTAAAGTTTGTAGAGGACAACTTGGGTGGAAATGAGTAATTAGGATATTGGTTAAAAGCATAAATGTTGCAATTTGATGTTCCCAGGATTTTTCTATTGGATTTCCAGAATATAAATCAATGAACTCATTTCAATTATGTATGAATGTATTGGATTTGTGATATGTCAACTTGTCTGAGCTGAACTACACTCTCCCCAAATTCCCTTTTCAGGTTAGGGTGGCCTATACATATTTCAGGTTATAGTGGGCCACACAGTTGCCATTTTAAAGCTATATATATATATACATATATATATATATATGTACATCTTCTCCATTCATTCAATCTAAAATTAATCTGGGTGCTTCTGTGAAGGGTTTTGGTAGATATTTTGGCACTATGAATTTTATGAATATTTCCTTTATTGGAATCTAAGTAAGAATGGGGTTCATTCATTCATTCAATTAATACATTATTTATTGAGTGACTACTTGGTGTTGAGCACTTTGATGAGTCCTCAGGTTATGAGGAGTCCTGCGGTTATAGCAGTAAAGTAGAAAAATACCTGTTTATTCTCTCACAGATGTTGAATTATTAGGTAGATAGACATTAAATAAACATTCAGTTTGAAATGGAAATGATAGTAGAAAACTAGGTTTAATTTGGTTTCTTTGTAAACAATTAAATTCCCTATGAAGCATTTTAAATGGAATTTTTTCCTCACTTCTACACCCTTTACTTAATGTAACTTGTATTAATTTGTATATGGGACATATCCCTATGATTTGAAATCAGTTGCAGTGTTAACTTAGCAAGTGAAGAGAATTTTGCTTTGTCATAACTATATCCCCAACTCACAGATCAGTACCTATTGCATAAAAGTGCTCAACCACTATCTGCTGAGCGAATAAAAGCCTCACATAAATGTTTACGTCCTTCTTTGAAGGAGAATCTAGGTTACACATCAACCAACCCTACCACAGCCACCTTGTGCTACTTGGATTCATTTCTTCATTTATATCTTAAAACTGTTTTTTGAAATAGTTTTGAGAGAAATTTAAAATAGCAAGGTTAATGAGATGAACCACAGCCACGGCTGCTGCAGCTCTAAAGGAGTACTCAAGAGTTTTAATCATGTTCTCTTTTCACTGGCCTGTTTAAGTGCCCTTAACCTTCATCCCTCTGTTAGCCTGAGTGTTTTTCCTGACCTTCATCCTTGAGGAGTCCGAACCCCTGGTCACTGCCTTTTCCAAGTCAGGTTGCCATACTTGTCTCTTGACTCTGTAATTGAGCAAATAAGTAAAAAGTGTCCAAGTGGATTGTCTAGATGCCAAACATATTCTTCCTTGTTCCCATGATGGAGCATCAAGCCTAAATCATTCTGATGAGCACAGTCAACTGCTTCTACAAAGATGGTGACTTTTCTCTCTGCCTGCTCATCTCTTGGTCCAATAAACCCAGAGTTCCCAGATGGCAATTTTAACTTATAATTCAACGCCCTTTTTTCTGGGCCTCTCTTAGTGAAAGATTACTCTTTGGGAACCAAGATCTTCAAACATGCAGGACTCAGGGATAAGACACAGGAAGCCCTGTGTGGGTGTCTGAGAGTGAAGGTTAGCAAAGATGCTCTTTATTCTGCTACTAGATTCTCAGACTATGTTGTCTTCTTATTGAGGACCCAGCATAGATACAGAGCTTTGATTGTAAATGTAAACTGCATTCTAGGAGATGGTTTTCTCTTTCTTGCCCAGTATTGCTTCTGAACTTGTATTTCAGTTGCACCATTATTGAGGCATTCCAACATTCCACAAAGTGAAACTTCTGATTATTTTAGCATTGATACAACCTGTAGATCTCACAATCATGGTTCCAATTGTGTAAATTCTTTGTTGAATAGTGGTGACTCTGATTATATAAGGTCACATGCTAATAGATCAAAAATTTTGTAAGCCCTGATACAATAAGCTGGTTGAGACCTTGCAAGTAAAAAAGAAAGAAAGACAAAAGGAAGACCATTCCTGGAATAGAAAGAAACTTATTCATGGAATAGAGCCTATTCTTATCTGAATAAATTGCCAGTCCTTCCAGAGAGGAAGAAGCACAATGTGATGTGTGACCAAGTGACTTGCTGTTATCCTCAAGGGATGCTCCGTGGAACCAGTGAGAACTCCTTCTGTTAGCTGGTTATAAATTATCCCCAATATTACCAAAATGTTGGTTAGAGGTTAGTCACTGATGTAATTATGGTAGATGATATGGCAGTTTCAGCTTCCTGTTCTGGAGGATTGCATATGACCTCTAGTTCTATTTGTTCTCACCACCACTTGTAGCCATTTCATCCTAAAATATATCATTGCTGAGCCCTCTGACCTTCTAACCCGGTGTATTTGACAGAACCTAGCTGATGCTTCTCGCTTGCTGCCCCATGTAAGGCAGTCCATGTCTACCGGTTCCGAATAACAAGTCAGGAGTTGCTTTTAAATGGTTTCTAACGATGAACAAAAGAGTCCAAAATGCAGTACTTGGATGCAATCTCAAAAACGACAGAAAGATCTCTGTTCATTTCCAAGGCAAACCGTTCAATATCACGGTAATCCAAGTCTATGCCCCAACCAGTAACTGTGAAGAAGCTGAAGTTGAAGAGTTCTATGAAGACCTACAAGACCTTCTAGAACTAACACCCAAAAAAGATTTCCTTTTCATTAGAGGGGACTGGAATGCAAAGGTAGGAAGTCAAGAAACATCTGGAGTAACAGGCAAATTTGGCCTTGGAGTACGGAATAAGCAGGGCAAAGTCTAATAGAGTTTTGCCAAGAGAACGCACTGGTCATAGCAAATACCCTCTTCCAACAACACAAGAGAAGACTCTACACATGGCCATCACCAGATGGTCGGGACCAAAATCAGATTGATTATATTCTTTGCAGCCAAAGATGGAGAAGCTCTATACAGTCAGCAAAAACAAGACTGGGAGCTGACTGTGGCTCAATCATGAACGCCTTATTGCCAAATTCAGACTGAAATTGAAAAAAGTGGAGAAAACCACTAGACCATTCAGGTATGACCTAAATCAAGTCCTTTATGACTATACAGTGGAAATGAGAAATAGATTTAAAGGACTAGATCTGATAAACAGAGTGCCTGAAGAACTATGGATGGAGGTTCGTGACATTGTACAGAAGACAGGAATCAAGATCGTCCCCAAGAAAAAGAAATGCAAAAAAGCAAAATGGCTGTTTTAGGAGGCCTTACAAAGAGCTGTGAAAAGAAGAGAAGCAAAAAGCAAAGGAGAAAAGGAAAGATATACCTTTCCTTTTCCAAAGAATAGCAAGGAGAAAAAAGAAAGAAGCCTTCTTTCATTGATCAATGCAAAGAAATAGAGGAAAACAATACAATGGGAAAGGCTAGATATCTCTTCAAGAAAATTAGAGATACCAAGGGAACATTTCATGCAAAGATGAGCTCAATAAAGGACAGAAATGGTAGGGACCTAACAGAAGCAAAAGATATTAAGAAGAGGTGGCAAGAATACACAGAACTGTACAAAAAAGATCTTCATGACCCAGATAATCACGATGGTGTGATCACTCACCTAGAGCCAGACATCCTGGAATATGAAGTCAAGTGGGCCTTAGGAAGCATCACTACCAACAAAGCTAGTGGAGGTGATGGAATTCCAGTTGAGCTATTTCAAATCCTGAAAGATGATGCTGTGAAAGCACTGCACTCAATATGCCAGCAAATTTGGAAAACTCAGCAGTGGCCACAGGACTGGAAAAGATCCGTTTTCATTCCAATCCCTAAGAAAGGCAATGCCAAAGAATGCTCAAACTATTGCACAATTGCACTCATCTCACACACTAGCAAAGTGATGCTTAAAATTCTCTAAGCCAGGCTTCAGCAATACGTGAACTGTGAACTTCCAGATGTTCAAGCTGGTTTTAGAAATGGCAGAGGAACCAGAGATCAAATTGCCAACATCCACTGGATCATCAAAAAATCAAGAGAGTTCCAGAAAAACATCTACTGCTTTATTGATTGTGCCAAAGCCTTTGACTGTGTAGATCACAATAAACTATGGAAAATTCTGAAAGAGATGGGAATGCCAGACCACCTGACCTGCCTCTTGAGAAATCTGTATGCAGGTCAGGAAGCAACATTTAGAACTGGACATGGAACAACAGACTGGTTCCAAATAGGAAAAGGAGTACATCAAAGCTGTATATTGTCACCCTGCTTATTTAACTTATATGCGGAGTTCATCATGAGAAATGCTGGGCTGGAGGAAGCACAAGCTGGAATCAAGATTGCTGGGAGAAATATCAATAACTTCAGACATGCAGATGGCACCACCCTTATAGCAGAAAGTGAAGAAGAACTAAAGAGCCTGTTGATGAAAGTGAAAGAGGAGAGTGAAAAAGTTGGCTTAAAGCTCAATATTCAGAAATCTAAGATCATGGCATCCAGTCCCATCACTTCATGGGAAATAGATGGGGAAACAGTGGAAACAATGGCTGACTTTCTTTTCCTGGGCTCCAAAATCACTTCAGATGGTGATTGCAGCCATGAAATTAAAAGACACTTACTTCTTGGAAGGAAAGTTATGACCAACCTAGATAGCATATTACAAAGCAGAGACATTACTTTGCCAACAAAGGTCCATCTGGTCAAGGCTATGGTTTTTCCACTGGTCATGTATGGATGTGAGAGTTGGACTATAAAGAAAGCTGAGTGCCAAAGAATTGATGCTTTTGAACTGTGGTGTTGGAGAAGACTCTTGGGAGTCCCTTGGACTGCAAGGAGATGCAACCAGTCCATCCTAAAGGAGATAAGTCCTGGGTGTTCATTGGAAGGACTGATGTTGAAGCTGAAACTCCAATACTTTGGCCACCCGATGCGAAGAGTTGACTCATTTGAAAAGACCCTGATGCTGGGAGGGATTGGGGGCAGGAGGAGAAGGGGACAACAGAGGATGAGATGGGTGGATGGCAACACTGACTCAATGGACATGGGTTTGGGTGGACTCTGGGAGTTGGTGATGGACAGGGAGGCCTGGCGTGCTGTGGTTCATGGGGTTGCAAGGAGTGGGTCACGACTGAGCGACTGAACTGAACTGAACTAATGATGAACCACAGATGGCATGACACACAGCACCCAAATTCCTGGATGCTGTGATTCCCCCAGAGGTCACAAATTACACAGGGTATTTTTTTCTTACTACTATCTCCAATACCTTAGCATTTGCTGAGTAATATTACTTGCCCTACAGCCAGAGTATACTTCAGAGTGTTCTCATACTTCAAGTCCAATTCAAAGCTGGAAACTTTTTGTGTTATCAGTATATGGCTTGAGTCATATCGTCAGGTGTACAATTTGCTGTTTCAAGATCTTGAAGAAACTGATGAGGTGTTTCCTATTTTGTGATGAAAGGTGAAGATGCAGTAGTTTGTCTTTTATTTTAGATGTGATATTCAGCCTGCCCTAGATAACTAGACCTTTGAAGAGTTCACTGACATGCCACCCTCCTGAAACTTTGAAGAGTTTATTCCAACCCTGTGAAGCACCTATGGCTTACCAAAGCTTTTAACATACTAACCATTTATTGTTCTTTAATCTAATTAGCACAATTATATCAATATGATGTATCAAGTGATCCAAATGGCTCAGATCACTCATGCTATGCTATGACAGGTAGTAGGAGTAGCATTCACAGTGCTACTGTGAGTATATACTATTGTCCATTCCATATGAATGTGAGCTGTTTCAAATCCTTTTTAGATTATATAGGATAGAAAAGGTGCATTCACCACATAAATGATCATACAACATGTACCTGAAACTCTATCGTCTGCTCTAGGAGTGGTGTGATGACTGCCGCTGGGGCTACTGCTTGGTTACGTTTGCAATATTTTCATTCTTCAGGGTGCTCTGGCTTTTCCAGGGGTAAGACTTTTGAATTAAATTGAGATAAAACTGTTACTACTAACCTTGTATCATTAACTGAGAAATAATTAACAAAGAATGTGCCCATTTATTGTATTTGAGAAGAACATACACCAGTAAAAGCATCATTGCAATCAAAGTATAAAAGAATTTCATCACTCCCCCCAAATTCCTTTATACCACTTCTTGGTTTAAACCCTCTCCAAATGCAAAGCTAGGCACCTCCAACTACTGTTCTGTTTTCTATCACTTTAGAGTAGATCAGCTTCTCCTAGAATTTATTTTATATCTGGTTTCTTTCACTCAATATAATCTTTTTTTCAGATCCACCAAGGTTATTCCCAGTCTTGGTACATTTCAAATTTACAGAATGTTATATATGAAATAGGGGCTTCACTGGTGGCTTATTCAGTAAAGAATCTGCTGCAATGCTTGAGACCAGGGCTCTACCCCTGGGTCAGGAAAATCCCCTGGATAAGGAAATGGCAACCTGTTATAGTATTCTTGCCTGAAAAATTCCATGGACAGAGATATGTCAAATATATATCAACTTAAAAAGAACAAAAAGTAATTTGTTTCTTTTAATTTCTGAATAATATTTCACAATATAGATATACACGATTTGGTTACTTATTCATCTGTTGATAGACACTGGGCAGTTTCCAGTTTTTAACTATTAAAACTAAAGCAACTATGAGCATTCATGTGTTGCAAGGACATGGGTTTGTGTGGACTCTGGGAGTTCTTTTATAAATATCTAGAAGCATATTTATAAATATCTAGATATTTATAAATATCTAGAATTTGTTTTTGCGTGGGAGCTACATAATTAATTTTCTAAGAAACTGCTCAACTCTTTTTGAAGGTAATTGTACAAGTTTAAATTCTAGCTGGCAATGTATAAGAGTTCAAGTTTCTTACCTTTCCCTCCAAAACTTGAAGTTTTAAAATTTTAGTCAGTGAATGTGAAATAGTATCATATTCTGTTATTAATTTTTATTTCCCTAATGACTAATGATGTTGAGAAAAGCTTTTTGTGTGCCATTTATATATCTTATTTTATGAAGCCTTTCTTCAAATTGTTTACTTTTTTTTAAAATTTGGTTATTTGTCTTGTCATTCTATATTTTGGATATAATTACTTTGATAATATGTTAATATCTTATCCCAGGCTATGTCTTGATTTTTCATGTTCCCAATATGGCTTTTGAAGAAGTGAATTTTTTAAATTCATTTATATTATTCCTTGTTTTATGAGTTGTGCTTTTATTTCCTAAGAAAAAATTGCCTCCTCCAAATACATCTGTATTTGTTTCCAGAAGTTCAATTTTTATGCTTTAGTCTGTAATATTTCAGCTAATTTTTGTGTATTAGAAAGGATTTTCTTGATTTTTCCAAAGAGCTGTCTTTGGAAAAGGCTGATAGGTTGTTCCAGCAACATCATTTGGACTGTCTATATGAATAGACATTATCATTGAATTTTTTTCAGATTTCATATATAAATGACCTCTAAGTTTTGTCTTTCTCTGTTTGACTTATTTCACTTACCATGGGGCCCTCAAGGTTTGTACATGCTGCTGCAAATGACAGGATTTTTTTTTTTATGGCTGAATTATATACATCATTGTATACATATACATTCTTTATCTATTCATTCATCAATAGACACTTGTTTCCGTGTCTTGGCTACAGTGAACATGGGAGTGTAGATATCATTTAAAAAAAAAACAAACTGATTTTGTTTTCTTTGGATGTATAACTAGAAGTGGGATTACTGAATCTTATGGTAGTTCTATTTTTAATTTTTTAAATCTGCCATACTGCTTTCTGTAATAGCTGTAACAATTTACATTCCCATCAGCAATATACAAGGGTTCTCTTTTCCCCACTTCCTTGCCAGCATGTTATATCTTGTCCTTTTCATGACAGCCATTCTAACAGATGTGAGATAATATTTCATAGTGATTTTGATTTACATCTCCCTGATGATTAAGTACCTTTTTATGTACCTGCTTGCCATTTTTGGAAAAAAGTCTATTCTGTTCCTTTGCCTATTTCTTAATCTTTTTTTTTTTTTGCAATTGAGTTTTATGGGTTATTTATAGATATATTTTTTAATATAAACTCCTTATTGTTATGTGGTTTGGAAATATTTTCTCCCATTATGTTCATTGCCTTTTCACTTTGTTGATCATTTCTCTTGACTTGCAAAAGGTTTTTGGTTTGATGTAATCTCACTTGTCTAATTTTCTTTTTGTTGCTTGTGCTTTTGGTAACATATTCATAAAATCATTGCTAATACTGATGTTAAAGAGCTTTTTCATTATGCTTACTTTTAGGAGTTTTAAGGTTTCAGATCTTACATTTAGGTATTTAATTCATTGTAAGTTAATTTTTGTGATTGGTATAAGATAGAGTTTCATCATTTTGTGTATTAATATCCTAACTCCCAATACTATTTATTGAAGAGACTATATTTTCTCCATTGAGTATTCTTGGCACCCTTGTCAAATATTGACCCCTTTAGCATGGATTTATAGCCATGATTGGGGTTCCCTGGTGGTTCAGACGGTAAAGCATCTGCCCACAATGATGGAGACCCGGGTTCGACCCCTGGGTTGGGAAGAACCCCTGGAAAAGGAAATGGCAACCCACTCCAGTACTCTTGCCTAGAAAATTCCATGGATGGAGGAGCCTGGTGGGCTACAATCCATGGGGTCGCAATGAGTCGGACACGACTGAGCGGCTTCACTTTCACTTTCTTTCACTATGGCCATGATATAGTTTATATTCGTGAGCTCTCAGTTCTACATGTTTCTTTTTATGCCAGTACCATATTGTTTTGAGTCTTACAGTTTTGTAACAGTTTAACATCAGGAAGTAGGATGCCTCCAACTTTCTTTTTCTTTCTCCGGAAAGCTTGGGCTATTTGGGTCTTTTGTGGTTTCAAACCAATTTTATGATTGTTTTTTCTGTTTCTGTGAAAGGTGTCATTAGAATCTTGATAGATATTGCATTGAATCTTAGATGTTTTGCAGAAATACAGACTTTGGGAAAATGTTAATTCTTTCAATCTGTGAACACAGGGAATCTTTCTATTATTTATTTCCTCTTTAATTTCTTTTATCAGTGTTTTATGGTTTTCAGTGACCTGCTCTTTCAATTCCTTGGTTAAATTTATTCCTAACTATGCTACTGTTTTTGTTGCAATAGTAAATGGAATTGTTTTGTTTATTTCATTTTCAGATGATTTGTTACTAGTGTGTAAAAATACAACTGATTTCTGTATGTTGTTCTTATATGCTGCAACATTACTACATTTTTATTAGTTCTATCAGTGTTTTTTTTTTTAGTAGAATCTTTAGCCTTTAGTAATATCATCCCATCTGCAAACAGTGACAATTTTTGCTTTTTTCTCTCCAATTTGGATGGCTTTTCTCCCTCTCTCTATCTTCCTGATTGGTCTGGCTAGAATTTCCAGTGTTATGTTAAAGAGAGTTGTGGTGAAATGGTCACCCTTGTCTTATTCCTGATTTTAACAGAAAAGCTTTCAATATTTCGCCATTTTGTAAGATATTTGCTATGATCTTCTCATTTGTGGTCTTCAGTTATGTTGAGGTGTATACTTTGTATACCTAAATTGGTGGGTTTCTATGAAACTTTGGTGAATGAAATTGTATTATATCAAATACTTTATCCACAACTATCAAAATGATCGTATGATTTTGTCTTTCCTTCTGTTAATGTGATGTATCACATTTATTGCTTTCCACATATTGTGCCAACTTTGCATTCTGGGAGTGAATCCTATGTGATTATGGTGTGTGATTCTTTTACTGTGCTGTTGGATTGGTTTGCTGATATTTTGTGAGAATTTTTGCGCCTATATTTATCATGGATATTGACCTATGGCTTTCTTTTCTTTTAGTGACTTATCTGGCTTTGCTATCAGTGTAATACTGGCCTCAATAAATTAGTTTAGTAGTGTTTCAGATTCTTGAAATTTTAGAATAGTTTGAGAATGATTGACATTAATGCTTCTTTAAATGTTTGGTAGAACTCATCAGTAAAACCATTTGCTCCTGGGATTTTCTTTGTTGAGAGATTGTCAATTATTGATTCAATCTCCTTATTTGTTATTGGCCTATTCTGATTTTCTGTTTCTTCATGATTCATTCTTGATTGATTGTATGTTTCTAGGAATTTATCCAGTTCTAAATTATCTGATTTGCTGGATTATAATTTTTCATAGTAGTCTCTTATGATCCTTTTTATTTCTGTGGTATCAGTTGTCTTTTCATTTCTGATTTTATTTATTAGAGTCTAGGTAAAGGTTGTCTGTTTTATCTTTTTAAAAACAAGCTTAGAAGACCTTGAGGGGGTGACTTCCTCATCAAATAAGTATATCTGCAGATGTCACAGATCTTATGAAGGGAATAAATTTAAGAGGACTTCTTTTTTTTAATTTATTTTTTTATTGGAGGATAATTGCTTGACAGAATTATGTTGTTTTCTGTCAAACCTCAACATGAATCATCATAGGTATACATATATCCCCTCCCTTTTGAACATCCCTCCCATCTCATGCCATATCCCACCCCTCTAGATTGAATCAGAGCCCCTGTTTGAGTTTCCTGAGCCACACAGCAAATTCCCGTTGGCTATGTTTTATATATGGTAATGCAAGTTTTCATGTTACTCTTACCATACATCTCACCCTCTCCTCCCCTCTCGCCAAGTCCATAAGTCTATTCTCTATGTCTGTTTCTCCACTGCTGCCCTATAAATAAATGCTTCAGTACCATTTTTCAGATTCTGTATATATGAGTTAGAATATGAAATTTATCTGTCTCTTTCTGACTCACTTCACTCTGTATAATAGGTTTTAGGTTCATCCACCTCATCAGAACTGACTCAAATGTGTTCCTTTTTATGGCTGAGTAATATTCCATTGTGTATATGTACCACAGCTTCTGTATCCATCCATCTGTCGATGGACATCTAGGTTGCTTCCATGTTCTAGTTATTCTAAATAGTGCCGCAATGAACAATGGGATACATGTGTCTGTTTCAATTTTCGTTTCCTCAGGGTACATGCCTAGGAGTGGGATTGCTGGGTCATATGGTAGTTTTATTCCTAGTTTTTAAAGGAATCTCCATACTGTCTTCTGTAGTGGCTGTATCAATTTACATTCCCACCAATTGTGCAAGAGTGTTCCCTTTTCTCCACACCCTCTCCAGCATTTATTATTTGCAAACTTTTTGATGATGGTCATTCTGACCCATGTGAGGTATCTCATTGAGGTTTCGATTTGCATTTCTCCAATAATGAGTGATGTTGAGCATCTTTTCATGTGTTTGTTAGCCATCTGTATGGCTTCTTTGGAGAAATGTCTATTTAAGTCTTTTTCCCACTTTTTGATTGGGTTGTTTGTTTCTCTGGTATTGAGTTGTATGAGCTGCTTATATATTCTGGAAGTTAATCCTCTGTCAGTTGTTTCATTTACTATTATTTTCTCCCATTCTGAGGGTTGTATTTTCACCTTGTTTATAGTTTCCTTTCCAGTGCAAAAGCTTTTAAGTTTAATCGGGTCCCACTTGTTTAGTTTTGTTTTTATTTCCATTACTCTAGGACATGGATCAGAGAGGATCTTGCTTTGATTTATGTTATCAGGTGTTCTGCCTATGTTTTCCTCTAACAGTTTTATAGTTTCTGGTCTTACATTGGTCTTTAATCCATTTTGAGTTTTTCTTTGTGTATGGTGTTAGGAAGTGTTTTAATTTCATTATTTTACATGTAGCTGTCCAGTTTTGCCAGAACCATTTATTGAAGAGGCTGTCTTTTCCCCATTGTATATTCTTACCACCTTTGTCAAAAATAAGGTACCCATAGGTGCATGTGTTTATTTCTGAGGTTTCTATCTTGTTCCATTGGTCTGTATTTCTGTTTTTGTGCCAGTACCATACTGTCTTGATGATTGTACCTTTATAGTATAATCTGAAGTCAGGAAGGTTGATTCCTATAGCTCCATTCTTTCTTGGGACTGCTTTGGCTTTTCAGGGTCTTTTCTCTTTCCACATGAATTGTGAATTTTTTTGCTTTAGTTCTGTGAAAAATGCCATTTGTAATTTGATAGTGATCACATCGAATCTGTAGATTGCATTTAATAGTATAGTCATTTTCACAATATTGTTCTTCCTACCCAGGAACATGGAATATCTCTCCATCTGTTTATGTCATCTTTGATTTCTTTCATTAGTGTCTTATAATTTTCTGTGTACAGTTCTTTTGTCTCCTTAGCTAAGTTTATTCCTAGATATATAAATCTTTAATTCCATTTGTTGCAATGGTGAATGAGATTGATTCCATAATTTCTTTCTGATTGTTCAATGTTAATATATAGAAATCCAAGTGATTTCTGGGTATTGATTTTGTATACTGCAACTTTGTTAAATTCACTGATTAGCTGTAGTAATTTTCTGATACAATCTTTAGGGTTTTTTATGTACAGTATCATGTCATCTGTAAACATTGAGAGCTTTCCTCCTTATTTTCTCATCTGGATTCCTTTTACTCCTCTCTCTTCTCTGATTGCTGTAGCTAGGAAATCCAAAACTATGCTGAAGAATAGTGGTGAAAGAGGACACCCTTGTCTTGTTCCTGATCTTAGGGGGAATGCTTTCAATTTTTCACCATTGAGAATAATGTTTGCTGTTGGCTTATCATATATGGCCTTTACTATGTTGAGGGCGGCTCCTTCTTTGCCCAATTTTTGAAGAGTTTTAAGCATAAATGGATGCTGAATTTTGTCAAAGCTTTTTTTTTTTGGCATCTATTGAGATTGTCATGTGCTTTTAACTTTCAATCTGTTAATATGGTGTATCACATTGATTGAATTGCATATATTGAAGAATCCTTGCATCCCTGGAATAAACCCAACTTCATCATGGTGTATGAGCTTTTTGGTGTATGCTGAATTCTGTTTGCTAAAATTTTGTTGAGGATTTTTGCATCTATGTTCATCAGTGATATTGGCCTGTAGTTTTCTTTTTTTGTGTTGTCTTTGTCTGGTTTCAGTATCAGGGTGTTGGGGGCCTCGTAGATGAGTTGGAAGTGTTCCTTCCTCTGCAATTTTTTGAAAGAGTTTTAGAAGGATAGGGGCTTCCCTGGTGGCTCAGAGGGTAAAGCATCTGCCTACAATTCGGGAGACCCAGGTTCGATCCCTGGGTCGGGAAGATCCCCTAGAGAAGGAAATGGCAACCCACTCTAGTAATCTTGCCTGGGAAATCCCATGGACTGAGAAGCCTGGTCGGAGAAGGCAATCGCACCCCACTCCAGTACTCTTGCCTGGAAAATCCCATGGACGGAAGAGCCTGGTAGTTTGCAGTCCATGAGGTCGCTAAGAGTCTGACACGACTGAGCGACTTCACTTTTACTTTTCACTTTCACTTTTCACTTTCATGCACTGGAGAAGGAAATGGCAACCCACTCCAGTATTCTTGCCTGGAGAATCCCAGGGACCAAGGAGCCTGGTGGGCTGCCGTCTATGGGATCGCACTGAGTTGGACACGACTGAAGTGACTTAGCAGCAGCAGAGAAGCCTGGTAGGCTACAGTTCATGGGGTCACAAACAGTCTGACACGACTGAGCGACTTCACTTCACTTTACTTTACTTGGAAGGATAGGCATTAGCTCTTCTCTAAATGTTTGACAGAATTCTCCTGTGAAGCTATCTGGTCCTGTGCTTTTGTTTTTTGGGAGATTTTTGATCACAGCTTTAATTTCAGTGCTGGTAATTGGGTTTTTCATAATTTCTATTTCTTCCTGGTTCAGTCTTGGAATATTGAACTTTTCTAAGAATCTGTCTATTTCTTCCAGGCTATCCATTTTATTGCTATATAGTTGTTCATAATAGTCCCTCATAATCCTTTGTATTTCTGCATTGTCTGTTGTAACCTCTCCTATTTCATTTCTAATTTTGTTGATTTTATTCTACTCTCTTTTTTTCTTGATGAGCTTGGCCAAAGGCTTGCCAATTTTGTTTATCTTCTCAAAGAATCAGCTTTTAGTTTTATTAATCTTTACTATTGTTTCTTTCATTTCTTTTTCATTTATTCCTGCTCAGATTTTTATGATTTCTTTCCTTCTACTAATTTTGGGGGTTTTTTTGTTCTTCTTTTTCCAGTTGTTTTAGGTGTAAAGTTAGGTTGTCTGTTAGATATAGTTCTTGTTTCTCGAGGTAGGATTGTATTGCTATAAACTTCCATCTTAGAATTGCGTTTGCTGCATCCCATAAGTTTTGGGTTGTGTTTTCATTGTCATTTGTTTCTACAAATTTTTTTATTTCCCTTTTGCTTTCAACAATAACCTGTTGGTTATTTAGAAGTGTGTGGTTTAATCTCCATGTGTTTGTATCTCTTAACAGTTTTTCTCTTGTTGTCGATACCTAGTCTCAGAGCATTGTGGTCAGAGAAGATGCTTGATACGATTTCAATTTTCTTAAATGTACTGAGGTTTGATCTGTGACCCAAGATGTGGTCTATCCCGGAAAATGTTCCATGTGCACTGGAGAAGAAGGTGTATTCTTCTGCAGTTGAATGGAATGCCCTGAAGATATCAATGAGATTCATCTCATCTAATGTATTAGTTAAGACTTGTGTTTCCTTATTAATTTTCTGTTTTGATGATCTGTCCATTGGTGTGAGTGGGATGTTAAAGTCTCCTACTATTATTGTGTTACTGTCAATTTCTCCTTTTATGTCTTTTAGTGTTTGTTTTATGTATTGAGGTGATCCTAGGTTGGATGCATAGATATTTACAATTGTTATGTCTTCCTCTTGGGTTGATCCCTTGATCATTATGTAGTGTCCTTCTTTATCTCTTGTAATATTCTTTATTTTAAGGGTCTATTTTGTCTGATATGAGGATTGCTACTCCAGCTTTCTTTTGCCTCCCATTTGCTTGGAATCTATTTTTCCATCCTCTCACTTTCAGTCTATATGTGTCTTTAGGTCTGAAGTGGGTTTCTTGTAGACAGAATATATGGGTCTTGTTTTGTATCCATTCAGCCAATCTGTGTCTTTTGGTTGGAGCACTTAATCCATTTACATTTAAAGTAATTATATATATATATTATAATATAAATATATTTATAGTTTATATATATAATATATATAAATAAATATATTTATTTATTTAATAAATATATAAATATAAATATATTTATTTATAAATATATAAATATAAATAAATATATCTGCTTATTTAATAAATATATAAATATAAATATAAGCTTATTTAATAAATATATAAATGTAAAGTATTTATATAATATTTATATAATTATAAATATAAATATATAAAAACATATATAATTATAAATATTTATATAAATATTATATTAAAATATAAATATAAATATAAATAAAATTAAAAATAAATATATTATATATAATATATAAATATAAAATAAAAATATATATAATATAAATAATATATATATATTATATATATATTTCTATTGCCTTTTCCTTAATTGTTTAGGGTTGATTTTGTAGATCTTTTTTCTTCTCTTGTATTTCTTGACTATATAAGCCCCTTTAACATTTGTTGTAAAGCTGGCTTTGTGGTACTGAATTCTCTTAACTTTTGCTTGTCTGAAAAGCTTTTGATATCTCCATCAATTTTGAATGAGATCCCTGCTGGTTACTGTAATCTTGGTTGTAGAGTTTTCCCTTTCAGTACTTTAAATATATCCTACCATTCCCTTCTGGCCTGCAGAGTTTCTGCTGAAAGATCAGCTGTGAAACATATGGGGTTTCCTTGTATGCTACTTGTTGCTTCTCCGTTGCTGCTTTTAATGTTCTTTCTTTGTGTTTAGTCTTTGTTAGTTTGATTTGTGTGTGTCTTGGTGTGTTTCCTTTTGTGTTTATCCTGTGTGGGACTCTTTGTGCCTCTTGGACTTGATTGACTATTTCTTTTTTCATGTTGGGGAAATTTTCAACTATAATCTCTTCAAAAATTTTCTCAGACCCTTTCTTTTTCTCTTCTTCTTCTGGGACCCCTATAATTCAAATGGTGCATTTGATATTGTTCCAGAGGTCTCTGGGACTATCCTCAGTTCTTTTCATTCTTTTTACTTTATTCTGCTCTTCAGACGTTATTTCTACCATTTTATCTTCCAGCTCACTAACTCGTTCTTCTGCTTCAGATATTCTGCTATTGATTCCTTCTAGGGTATTTTTAATTTCAGTAATGGTTTTGTTTGTCTCTGTATGTTTATTCTTTAATTCTTCTAGGTCTTTGTTAATTGATTCTTGCATTTTCTCCATTTTGTTTTCAAGGTTTTTGGTCATCTTTACTATCATTATTCTGAATTCTTTTTCAGGTAGTTTTCCTATTTTCTCTTCATTTATTTGGACTTCTGTGTTTCTAATTTGTTCCTTCATTTGTGTAGTATTTCTCTGCCTTTTCATTATTTTTTTAAACTTATTGTGTTTGAGGTCTCCTTTTCCCAGGCTTCAGTGTTGACTTCTTTCCTCCTTTTGGTTTCTGCCCTCCTAAGGTTTGTCCAGTGGTTTGTGTAAGCTTCATATAGGGTGAGATTTGTGCTGAGTATTTGTTTGTTGTTTGTTTTTCCTCTGATGGGCAAGGCTGAGTGAGGTGGTAATCCTGTCTGCTGATGACTGGGTTTGTATTTTTGTTTTGTTTGTTGTTTAGATGAGGGGTCCTGCACAGGGTGCTACTGGTGGTTGGGTGATGCCGGGTCTTGTATTCAAGTGGTTTCCTTTGTGTGAGTTCTCACTATTTGATACTCCCTACGGTTAGTTCTCTGGTGGTCTAAGGTCTTGGAGTCAGTGCTCCCACTCCAAAGGCTCAAGGCTTGATCTCTGGTCAGGAACAAAGATTCCACACTTGGTTTGTTATGGTGTTAAGTGGTTTGTTATGGCATTAAAACAAATATCCAAAAACAAGAAACCAAAGATAAACCCAAACAAATGGCAGCTTAAAAATCAGGCAAGTAATAATTAAAATAATGGAATATGCACATGTACATATACATCCATGACCAAAATAAAAACAGTTCAACAAAAATAAAGTACAGTGTATTGACCTGGTGAACAAAGGAAATCAAAAGTTTTATTTACCAGTTAAGAACAAAACTAACTAAAACACAAACTGGAAAACAAAACCAAACCCAGTTGCCAAGTGGGGAATAAAGCAATGTAAACAAAACTAACAAGCATGTTGAGAAGAAAGGAAAGATAGAAAGAATAGATGTGCAAAGTTAAGTAAAGGTAGACGAAGAAGAATTATATACATTAAAATTTAACAGCAAGGGGTAAAGAACAGTAGGAAAGGCAAACAAAGGAATAAATGTAGAAAAATATAATAGGTTTTTTAAAAATTGAAATTAAACTTATAAAAAATGGAAAAGAAAAAAAAATGCAAGAAGAAAGAGAAAAAGGAAAACTCCACAGAACTGCAAAAGTCCAACCTAGAGGCAGAGGTTTATAACAACAATATAAAGTGTGACTGAATATACAAATATTACATATACACCAATAAGCAAAATCAGAACAGCCCAACAAAAATAGAGTACAATAGATTGACCCAGTGAACAAAGGAAACAAAAAATCATATCCACCAGAACAAAACTAACTAAAGCACAGTCTGGAAAACAAAAATAAAGCAAGGTACCAATTGGGGAATAAAGCAATGAAAATGAAACTAACAAATTGTTGAGAGGAAAGGAAAGAAAGAAAATTAAGAAAGAATAGATATGCAAAGTTAAATAGAGGTAGATGAAGAAGATATATATACATTAAAGATTAACTGCAAGGGGAAAAAATCAGTAGGAAAGGCAAACAAAGGAATAAATGTAGAAAAAATATAATAGGCTTAAAAACATTCAAACTCAAAATTATAAAAAAGAAAAAAAAGAAGAAAGAAAAAAGGGCGGGGGGGGGGAGGAAAACTCCATAGAACTGTAAAAGCACAAGGTAAAGGCAGAGGTTTATAATAGCAGTAAAAAGTGTAACTGAATACACACATATAAATATACACCCATAAGCAAATTCCAAACAGTCCAATAAAAATAGAGTACAATAGATTGACCAGGCAAACAAAGGAAACCAAAAATTATATCTACCAGAACAAAACTAACTAAAGCACAAACTGGAAAACAAAACTAGAGAGAGGTGCCAATTGGGGAATAGAGCAATGAAAATATAACTAACAAATAGGTTGAAAGGAAAGAAAGAAAATTAAGAAAGAATAGATATGCAAAGTTAAATAGAGGTAGGTAAAGAAGATTTACATCCATTAAAGATTAACTACAAGAAAAAAGGAAAAACAACAAAGGAAAACTCCACAGAACCGCAAAAGCCCAACACAGAGGCACAGGTTTATGACAGCAATAAAAAATGTGACTGAGGGGGAAAAGAAGCTCAAAAGCTTAATTAGATGTCACAGTGCCAATAAAATTGACAACTACAATAGAGGGGGGAGAAAAAAAGATTTTAAAAAAATCCAAAAGAATCTACAGAGCAATTCAAAGCATAGGAATAATAAATGTTTTTCTTGAGTCACTGCTGTCAGAGTCCTTTCCCTCACTGGGAGTCACAGGACACCTTACCTCACTAGGATGCCCTCAAACACTGTGCTGACCTCTGGACCTGCTGGGGGGGCAGCTCAGTTTCTAATGTGGTCCTACTCCTATGTGTCTTTGCCTCCAATGTCCACAGCTATCAGAACTTGTCAGGGAATGTTTGACGGGAGGATTCCTACGTGCTGTCTCTCATGAGTCCTTTGTCCCTCTTCAAGCGGAACAGCACGCTGCTCCCAGGGACTGAGGTCATTGTGTGAGGCAGGCTTGGGTCTCCTTTAGTAGACATTCTCTTTAGGACAAAACTGCTTAGTCTCGTTCCCCTTTCTTGAGATATGGGTTGTGTCCTGACCTTGTGACTAACATTACCCCTTGTTCCCTTGGTAACGGTTGCTGTACGTTTGGTTTTCTGATCTCTGTCATTCCCGAAAGAAGTTTCTTGTACCACAGCCTATATATGCTCATAGGAAAATCATTAAAGCACCTTTGCTTCATCAGAGCTTAGGTCCCTAGGTCTTTTTTGTCTCTCTCTCTCTCTTTCTCTCTCTCTCTCTCTTTTTCTGGCTGACTCTCTGAGCATGGAGACCCGTCGTGCTCACTTTTCTGCCCTGGCTTCTAAGACCCCCTCGAGAGGGCGCCCAGTGCCTTCGTGAGTGATGCAAGTCCTGTGTCAAGGACTTTATTGGTCCTCTGCGTAAACCAAGGGATATCAGCCTCTTTCTCTCTTTCACTTTCTTATCGTCGACTCCGTACCACCAGGTTCCGGTCCATTAAAGGACCTCAACAAGAACTAGTGTGTTTTCTTTTGTGGGAGCTCTCAATGACCTTTTATATATTCCATAGACAGAGTCTGCCTAGTTCTTCGTGTGGATTTAATCTGCAGCTTGTACAGCTGGTGGGAAGGTTTTGGGTCCTCTTCCTTAGCCACACTGCCCCTGGGTTTCAACTGTGGCTTTATTTCCACCTCTGCATGTGGTTCCACTGGAGTTTGCTCCTGAGGCTGCCCTGGAGGACTTGGGTTCGCCCCTGTGAGGGCCAGGTATGGAGGTGGTGCAGCTGCTTGGGTCTCAGGGGTTCTGGCAGCACCAGGTACTCAGGGGGCTGGCGGCTGGGGCAGCAGGAAATATAGAGCTCTAGAAGGGTATAGCAACCAGTATTGGCCAATATGCTCCAGTATTCTTGCCTGGAGAACCCCCTCTCTGACAGAGAAACCTGGCAGGCCTTAGTCTACAGGGTGACAAAGAGTCAGACACGACCGAAGTGACCCTGCACGCACAGACACAAGACTTTTTTTTTGCCTGTGGCAGCTCTGCCCCAGTGGGAGTTTAGCATGAAGGGGGCACAGCTGCTTGGCTTGCGGGGACCCTGGTGGCGCCAAGTGTGCAGGAACACAGACTGCCTCTGCCGCAGGAGTTGTGGCCCTATCAGAGTCTTTTTTCGAGCTTCTTGTAGCTGGCCATCAGAAGGCCTCTTGGGCCAGTCTTTCTTAGTGCCCTTCAGGCACTTAGAGGGCTCCCTCGCCTGGGGTCCTTCTCTGTTGTTTGGCGCATCAGGCACATAGAGGGGCCCCCTGGCTGGGGCCCTACTCTATAGATAGGCGCGTCAGGCACTTAAAGGGGCACTCTGGGTGGGGTCCTGCTCTGTAGTTCAGTGCTCAGGTGCATTTGATGGGCCAGCGTCTCAATTGTTCAGTTCTGGATGCTGGCACGTGGGGAGAGACAGGCTATAATGATGATGACTCCACCCACTACACCTGACTCAGCAGTATCGCCTTGCTTACATGGCTGCCCGGCTTTCCTCCAAAGGCCTTCCCATCATAGTCTCCTCCCTCACCGCCCCTCCATCCGTCTCTCCACAGTCAACAGCAGCCCTTGCCTTGGGATCACTCCACACTCCCCAAACTCCAGCTCCCAGCCTCTGCGCCCACCAGGGGACCCTCGTCCCTGTCCGGGGTATGCATGGCTGTGGTAAGAACTGTCTGATTCTCTTTCCATTTAGGCTGCCACAGGTCAGCTGTTTCACTCTCAGCCTTAAATGTCTCTCCTCTGACTCAGACAATTGCCCCAATGTGGGGATCAGACCCCTGCTTCAGTTCCCCCACCCACAGAGGGCAGGTCCAGCCCTATTAACACTCCTGTTTTTACCCCTAGTTCCTTCATCGTACTGAGTTTTGTGAGGTTCTATATGTTCTTTTCCTCTGGTCAGGTACTCCTGTCCACTCCCAGCTGGTGTTCTGCATGCACTTCTGGGTCTGAAGGTGTATTCCTGATGTATCTGTGGAGAGAGATGTACTCCACATCTACCTACTCCTCTGCCATCTTGTTCTCCCTCAAAAGGACTTCTTTAGATGAAGAGTTAGACTAGATGGTATCTAGGATACACTCTAAGATTTTATGATTAATTTGTATCAGTGCCTCATTTTCCCTCCATCTCTCTTTCAAACAAAATAATTCCTCTCCTTTTGTCACTCTGCTTTAGAAATGGTATGTCTTTTATTTGTGACAATTAAAATGTAGTATATATATGAGTCTAAAATTTTAAAAACACTCAGCAAAATACAACTCAAATACAAATAGAAAATAAACTCACCAAAGAGTTACTGATACCAAAACTTAAAATTGGCATGGTGAATTTTTACCAGTTTTAAGGGCAAGAATAATTTACTCAGAAATGCAGAAGCCTCATTTCTTTCACAAGAAATAATGATATTGAATTAGAGTAAGAGAGAAAGAAAGCAAACGCAGACAGGCTGACTGCTGCTTTTAGCCACGACAATCTCACTGCAGGATCTAGGTCAGAATTTTATCTATTTAAACCAAATAGTAAGTTGTTCTGAGGAAGATCTATAATGCATAACACATTGTAAATCCCGCACCTGCTGCCTAGAAAAAATATAACCTAATAAAAACTTCTTGATACATAATTTGGCACCCCATCACTTAATTGCAGATAGAGAATAAACTGATAAAGGCAGACTACTATTATTTAACATTTATTAAGCACCCACAGTGTCCCTAGTATTCTATGAAACATGGATGAATCTGCACCTTAATATCAAACTTCATTTTCAAGCAAAATTATGTGCATACACAGAACATTTTTAAAAATATCATCCATGTTATGCCATATATATAGTTTATGCATTTTATATTTGTACCTACATACAAAATATACATTTAAAATACATTATCCCATGCTATATACTTATACATGTCCCTCTCTAATACACACACACGCATATACATTTTGTTGCTTTAATAAGGATAATGGCAAAATAAGTGGTAATAATGTAGATAATTATAACTAAGAATGACCAATA
Source organism: Cervus canadensis (assembly GCF_019320065.1). Lineage (NCBI taxonomy): Eukaryota > Metazoa > Chordata > Mammalia > Artiodactyla > Cervidae > Cervus > Cervus canadensis. The sequence goes on along the minus strand of NC_057404.1, from coordinate 42,630,330 downwards.
GAATGAAGTTGCTGAAAATTGGAATATATAAAAGAGAAGAGCACAAGAAATCCATTTCTCCTTAAATAACTATAATCAATTAATATTAATTAGCTTTCTTCGCTTTTATGGGCCTCTTCTTTCAGGCTTTACATATATATGCTATTGTCCTTCAGTTGCTACTTCATGTCCAATTACCACGAGACCCCATGGACTCTAAGCCACCAGGCTCCTTTGTCCATGGGATTTCCCAGGCAAGAATACTGGAGTGGGTTGCCACTTCCTTCTCCAGGGGATCTTCCTGACCCAGGGATTGAACCTACATCTTCTTCACTGGCAGGCAGATTCTTTACCACTGAGCCACCAGGGATTTATATTTGCATATATTTCTGTGAGTAGGCATATATAATATTTCATTTTGTGTTGAAAAAAAAGTAGAATAATATAGAAAGAACAAAAAAAGAATTCAAAATATCAAGATGGAGATATGGTCATTTAGTACGTTAGGTAACATGCATGAGATTAAGTGATTGGAGATATAAAACTCGGAAGGGGAGGAATTAAAATGATAAAAGCTTATTTTACGATGCAATAGTGTAACCGTAAGTGAACATTCTTCTATGCTATAACAATTTTGGTTTGTGAATTCTGTTCCTATTATGCAAGTTTTCTTCATTCCTCATTATTGTCAGTGTCACTAAAACTAAATAATGACTTTGTAGCTGCAGGCCTCTGTGGCATACTGTTGGTTAGGGTTAGGGCAATCCTGCATGTTAACACAAAAAACATACACGCAGGTTATGTGCACAGTTATCACTTCACTTTTCAGCACTGTAAGTTTATTTCCCCTGAAGGGGCATTTCCTGCAAACTAAGTCAGTTCAGTATTTGCTGAGTACCTACACTGTAACACATGTTAATTGGGAGCTTAGGAAATAAAAAGAATGAAAAGAAAAGACCTTGCCTGTCAGAAATGCATAGCCTAAAAGGCAACACAGAAATATTAATGAGAGATTTAAAGAGTAAGTAATATGAGTATGTGTCAAATGCATTGGGAGCAAGAACGCACTTGATTTTCTATCCAAGTCTCTGAGAAACTCTCCTCTGATTATAGAAATCAGATCTATTTCCAATGAGCAGTGTAAGAAGCAACAAGTGAGGCCCTCTGACATAACACTACTCGCAAACTATTTAGTGATTAGTCATGATAATGACTTAAGATATTTCTGACATTTTTATTTTATATAGTTTACTACTTTTGCCTGTATTTATGCCCCATTTCCCTAGCTCCTCATGCCTTGCACACAGCCAACTAGCTACTGATTTCATTTCAGCTGTAAAATAAAAAGCCATTGCTGTGTCTTTATTCCCCCCATTCAAAATTAGGCATTTCTGTGTCTGAGATCCCAAAGCTTCATAACATCTTAAATGAGAACATATCACTTTTCTTTTAAATTTAGTTTTGCGTGTTTGACTCCCCAAGACTAGGCCCCTTGAGGTCAGAGACTAGGTCTTATGCCTGACTACTCATAGGTAGAGTTGCCAAATTTAGCAAATCAGATGCTGGATGTCTAATTAAATTTGAGGCTTGGATAAGTGTATGTAAAATATCTCATGGACGTAAATTATAAAGAGTAATATTTATACTAATACTGATATATTTATACTCATATTAAAAGTATTCATTGCTTGTGTGAAATTAAAATTTAACTAGGCATTCTGTATTTTATTTGGCAATGGAGTTTGACACGGGGATGTCCCACATGTACCACTGTGGCATATGAGAACATTTTTTTCCCTTTTTGTGGTTTATGTGCTCATCACATATATGCTGACATGGAGCGTAAGGCAGATCCTGTTATTGTCAGTCTGCTAATGAAAGAGCTCTTGGATGTATAGCCATGAGAATCGGCAGATGAAACCCATGGGAAGCTTGGACTGGATCCACAGCAGGTGCTGGAAGGGTTGTACTGACTGTGTGCTTCTTGGAGTACTGAGGCTCAGTGTGCCCAGGGGCTCAAGCCATGAGTAGGTCTAGGAGACTCTGGGCGGGCAGAGATGGCTGGGACCTCCAACTTCAGAGAGCAACAAATAATTTTCAGAGTAATGAAACCATTTAATAGGCATCTTCCTTTTTTAGAAGAGAAGTTTTTGTTTGTAATTTAGGATTCAGTTCTGTTTAGTTCAGTCACTCAGTCGTGTCCAACTCTTTGCGACCCCATGGACTGCAGCACGCCAGGCTTCCCTGTCCATCACCAACTCCAAAAGCTTGCTCAAACTCATGTCCATTGAGTCAGTGATGCCATCCAACCATCTCATCCTCTGTCGTCCCCTTCTCCTCCTCCCTTCAATCTTTCCCAGCATCAGAGTCTTCTCCAATGAGTCAGTTCTTTGCATCAGGTGGCCAAATTATTGGACTTTAAGCTTCAGCATAAGTCCTTCCAATAAATATTCAGGACTTATTTCCTTGTCTTCTCCAACACCACAGTTAGAAAGCATCAATTCTTCAGTGCTCAGTTTTCTTTATGATCCAAACCTTATATCCATACATGACCACTGGAAAAACCATAGCTTTGAGTAGATGGACCTTTGTTGGCAAAGTAATGTCTCTGCTTTTTAATAAGCTGTCTAGGTTGATCACAGCTTTTCTTCCAAGGAGCAAGTGTCTTTTAATTTCATGGCTGCAGTCACCATCTGCAGTGATTTTGGAGCCCAAGAAAATAAAGTCTGTCACTGTTTCCATTGTTTCTCCATCTATTTGCCATGAAGTGATGGGACTGGATGTCATGATCTTCATTTTCTGAATGTTGAGCTTAAGCCAACTTTTTCACTCTCCTCTTTCACTTTCATCAACAGGCTCTTTAGTTTCTCTTCACTTTGTGCCAAAAAGGTGGTGCTATCTGTGTATCTGAGGTTATTGATATTTCTCCTGGCAATCTTGATTCCAGCTTGTGCTTCCTCCAACCCAGCATTTCTCATGATGTACTCTGCATATAAGTTAAATAAGCAGGGTGACAATATACAGCCTCAACATACACCTTTCACAATTTAGAACCAGTCTGTTCCATGTCCAGTTCTGACTGTTGCTTCCTGACCTGCATACAGATTTCTTAGGAGGCAGATCAGGTGGTCTGGCATTCCCATCTCTTTAAGAATTTTCCACAGTTTTTTGTGGTCTACACAGTCAAAGGCTTTGGCGTAGTCAATAAAGCAGAAGTATATGTTTTTCTGGAATTCTCTTGCTTTTTCAATGATCCAACAGATGTTGGCAATTTGATCTCTGGTTCCTCTGCCTTTTCTAAAACCAGCTTGAGCATCTGGAAGTTCATGGTTCACGTACTGCTAAAGCCTGACTTGGAGAATTTTGAGCATTACTTTGCTAGCATGTGAGATGAGTGCAATTGTGTGGTAGTTTGAACATTCTATGGCATTGCCCTTTGAGATTGGAATGAAAACTTACCTTTTCCAGTCCTGTGGCCATTGCTGAGTTTTCCAAATTTGCTGGCATATTGAGTACAGCACTTTAACAGCATTATCTTTTAGGGTTTGAAATAGCTTAACTGGAATTCCATCACCTCCACTAGCTGTGTTCACAGTGATGCTTTCTAAGGCCCATTGACTTCACATTCCAGAATGTCTGGCTCTAGGTGAGTGATCACACCATTGTGATTATCTGGGTCATGAAGATCCTTTTTGTATATCTTAAAATTTTACTTTAAAGAATTTAAAAGATTAAATTAAGAATAATTTTCAAAAATATTAAAAATATTAAATGTTAAAAATTTTAAGATGATTCTTATTATCATTGTTGTGGACCATTTTTAATGTCTGTTGAATTTGTCCCAATTTTGTATCTGTTTTATGGTTTTTTGTTTTTTGTTTTTTTTTTTGCCACGAGGCATGTAGGATGTTATCTCCCTGACCAGGGATCAAACCCATATCCCCTGTGTTGGAAGGTGAAGTCCTAACCACCTCACCACCAGGAGAGTCTCAGGAGAGAGGTTTTCATAACTCAGTTTTCCTCTTTGGAAATTACCCAAAGTTCAACTTTCTTATGATGCTGAATCTGGCAATTTAGGAGACAGCATCACACAGTGAACAACAAACATATTAAAGCAGTCAGGCCAGGGGTGTGGGTCCTAGCATCACTCTCATAAGTGGTGTTGGCAACCTCAAGATACTGGTGGCTTCAGCTTCACCCTTCAGGTGATTTTGTATGCCCTTTCCTGCATTTTTAGTATAATCCAGAGAATTATATAAAATGCAATTTCAAACCTTGCCTCTTAAATGTCTTGACACTTATAATACCTGCCCATATGAAATTCTGAAACCACCCCTGCAATTGTGAGTTTCTGCACACAATCACCTTATTTGAAGAAGCCCATTTTCCACATCTGTCCACTGAAAACACAGTTGTGTCTGGTGTAGGGTTATTGTACAGTTTAAAGATAATAGATGTGATGTACCTGCCACACACCAGGCTTTTGATAAATGTTAATTCTTATTATGTTTGATTCATAGCCAGCTTCTATGCTTTGCTTTTTGTCCATTTGTGTGAGCTTGACTGAATATAGGTATCTATACTACAACCTTCTCATCATATATTTTCTTCCTCTGCCACTGCAGCTTAGTGTTCACAGAAATTTATCTCTCCGAGGATTCTGTTTGTGTCATCATGTGACTTCCTACTGGATATCCCCTCGTGTGAGCCATAGGTCCTCTCATTTCAGAATAAAGTGATTAGTATTGGGGGGGAGGGGTGGTGATCTAACTCCATGAATTCAGAGAGAAGTGCAAAGTGCATAAGTTCTTACATATTTTTAATACTTGGGGAATGCTGATAACTGTGACTGGTCACACACATTAACACACAACAGATGCTACAGGTACCTGACATTGTGGTGTTACGTTTATACCCCTTGATTGGGAATCCTCTATAATGTGGTAATACAAATACACATTTAACACGTGGCCAGAATACTGGAGTGGGTATAGCCTTTCCCTTCTCCAGCAGATCTTCCCGATCCAGGAATCAAACCAGGGTCTCCTGCATTGCAGGCGGATACTTTACCAACTGAACTATCAGAGAAGAAGAGAAAGGCTATACCCACTCCAGTATTCTGGCGTGGAGAATTTCATGGACTGTATAGTCCATGGGGTGGCACAGAGTCCCACACGACTGAGCGACTTTCACTTTCACTTTTCACTTTCATGTGATTGCCATTCACTTATTTTTTCATGCAGTAAGACAAGGTATCAACAACAGAAATGAAAATGAGAAGTCCACAAAGGAGAAAATAATCCATTGCTTTGTAAATGCCAGTGTAATAGTCACCTCCGTGGGTGAGATCCTTCTAGGTTTCTCATCATCTTTTATGAGGTGTGATGGCTCTCCAGCTGTGGAGCTGGTTCTGAAATTGGTGGGTGTTTCATACTCATCTGATTTGCAAGAGACTGAATCTCTGGGGGCTAACACCATCCCACTTGTGAACTGGTTTCAGGGAGTAAAGAATCTTACATCTATTTCAGGACAATAACCATCCTGTGTGACACAGGACAAAATGCCTAACCTTGATAGTTTTCTTTCCTAGTAAGAAATGGGGAGATGGAGCCTATTGATTTCTTAACAGTGATAATTTTGCAACTTTTTAGAATGATAAATATAAGGAATTCACCATTCTCTTAATGTCTTAAGTCTCAGCCATTAAGAGGGATCTACTGTAATATATGGCTAACCACTTATCTTCTCCCATTTTTGCAGAGCCCAAATTTTTTAACCCCTCTTGATAGGCTTACTATTCCTATATCATTAATTAGAAAGTAATACTTAAAAACAACAAATGAACACTATGATGATTTGTTTAATTAGTATTAAGTATTTACCAAACAGAAAAATGCATTTTATGAAATTTTCCAAAAGTGGAACTTCATCTTGGAAAACATATTGCATTTGTGGTTTCCTATAGTATTAATAAATATAATAAGTGCATCACAATTCACTTGGCATAGGCATCTATTCCACAGCCTTCTCATCGTATATTTTCTTCATCCTACGAGAAGTTTATATTTACTTCTCTGAAAGGTAGAAGAACTGTTTTGTGCCTTGTTTTTCTCATCTGTAAATTGGGTCCAGTAGTAAAATATATCATATTAAATAAAGATAGATGAAAATTAAATAACTCAACACACATAAGGGACATAAACTAGTGGATGGCACATATTAAAACAATGCAATCTTAGCTATAATAATAATTTATTTTCACCTTGTGAAATCCAACTCCATTCTGGGCATTCGACTCAGTTACTGGCTTTTCCTTTAACAGGGCACTGATTGTTCCATGTTCCTTGGGACTCTCTGCTATTCACAGGATACTTATAATACTCTATACTGTAGTAATTGTGTACAAGTTCTATCATATGTCTCCTGTTAGAATCTGCTTCTCAGTGACTGTTGGTTTATATCATAATTACATCAATACTTTTCAAAGGCTTTGCTGAGACAAATATTCTACACACTTGCTTAGTTGAATAAATAAGCAAAATCCAAGGTAAGACATGGATGCCTGAAGTTCAGTCTGGAAAACTTTTAATCCATTAAAAGTCACCATAATGTGAAGACACAAGTTCATGGCTCTTTGTTGTTAGCTCTTTATGAAGAATTAACTAAAGTTTAGTTAAGTTTTCTTACCTTATCTTAGGGACTAGTCCTTCAAATAGATGGGGAAACAATGCAAACAGTAAGAGACTTTATTTTTGGGTCTCCAAAATCACAGCAGATGGTGATTGCAGCCATGAAATTAAGACACTAACTCCTTGGAAGAAAAACTATGGCAAACCTAGGCCCCATATTAAAAAGTAGAGACTTTACTTTGCCAACAAATGTCCATCTAGTCAAAGCTATGGTTTTTCCAGTAATCATGTATGGATTTGAGAGTGTTCAAAGAAAGCTGAGCACTGAAGAATTAATGCTTTTGAACTGGTGTTGGAGAAGACTTTTGAGAGTCCCTTGGACTGCCAAGAGATCAAACTAGCCCATCCTAAAGGAAATCAGTCCTGAATATTCATTGGGGGAAAGTTTCAGCTGAAGCTGAAACTCCAATACTTTGGCCACCTGTTGCAAAGAACTGACTCATTGGAAAAGATCCTGATATGGGGAAAGATTGAAGACAGGAGGAGAAGGGGACAACAGAGGAGGAGATGGCTGGATGACATCACCGACTCAATGGATATGAGCTTGAGCAAGCTTCGTGAGTTGGTGATGGACAAGGAAGGCTAGCATGCTGCAGTCCATGGGGTCACAAAGAGTCAAATATGACTGAGCAACTGAACTGAACTGAACTGAATAACAAGCCCCAGCTAGGGGCTTCCCAGGTGGTGCTAGTGGTAAAGAATCTGCCTGCCACTGCAGGAGATGTAAAATATAAGGGTTTGATACTCGGGTCAGGAAGATCCCCTGGAGGAGGGCATGGCTACCCACTTCAGTATTATTATCTGGAGAATTCTATGGACAGAAGAGCCTGGTGGGCTATAGCCCATAGGGTTGCAAAGAGTTAGGTGACAAAGAGATTGAGCAGCAGGAGAAGCTGGGGGATGGAAGAAGTCCACAGAGTCACTACATTTTTGTTGTTCAGTTGCTCAGTCGTGTCTGACTCTGCGACCCCATGGACTACAGCACACCAGGCTTCCCTGTCCATCACCATCTCCCAGAGTATGCTCAAACTCTTGTCAGTTGAGTCGGTAATGCCATCCAATCATCTCGTCCTCTGTTATCCCCTTCTCATCCTGCCTTCAATCTTTCCCAGCATCAGGGTCTTTTCTAATGAGTTGGCTTTTCGCAACAGGTGGCCAAAGTACTGGAACTTCAGCTTCAGCATCAGTCCTTCCAATGAATATTCAGGGTTGATTACATTTTGGATTGACCAGTTTGATCTCCTTTCAGTCCAAGGGACTCTCAAGAGTCTTCTCCAGCACTGTAGTTCGAAGGCATCAATTCTTCAGCGCTCAGCCTTTTTATTGTCCAGCTCTCACATCTGTACATGGCTACTGGAAAAACCACAGCTTTGACTATTTGGACATTTTTTGGCAAAGTAATGTCTCTGTTTTTGAATACACTGTCTAGATTTGTCATAGCTTTTATTCCAAGGAGGAAGTGTCTTTCAATTTCATGGTTGTAGTTACCATCTGCAATGATTTTGGAGCCCAAGAAAATAAAGTCTGTCACTGTTTCCCCATCCATTTGCCATGAAGTGATGGGACTGAATGCCATGATTTTAGTTTTTTGAATGTTGAGTTTTAAGACAGCTTTTTAACTCTCCTCTTTCACCTTCATCACAAGGCTCTTTAGTTCCTCTTTGTTTTCTGCCATTTGGGTGGTGTTATCTACATATCTGAGGTTACTGATATTTCTCCCAGCAATCTTGCTTCCAGTCTGTGCTTCATCCAGCCCGGCATTTCTTATGAGGATCTCTGCATATAAGTCTACTCAAAGTTGCTGTCCAAAGTTGCTTCAGGCTCCTAGCACAAAGCAAGCCTGTTCACCAAGACTTGTATTTCATGGGACACCAGACTGAATTTTAACCAAATAGTCCAAGTGCTCACCTTGATTAGGGTCCCATGAGTCTTGAGTCTTGGCTTGATAGTTGCTGAATATCATGTCAACTATATAATGTCTCATCTTTTAAGAAGACAGTAAATCTTTAAAAAATGTCTTTTAATTGTCCATAATGAGAAGAATGGTTTAAACTATCTTCCAGGTCATTATTGGAAGTGAGGACCAAGTGATTAATTTGATTTAAAAAAATCTTATTTCAAGAAATAAAAGTCATGCATATTCCTTTTCATTAAAGAAGAATTGCTTTTTCCTGGTAATGTACAGCAAGGTAATTATAGTTGATTAGACTTGTGTAATCATTTCACAGTGTAAATATTGAATCCTGTACAAAGATCAAAATGAATATAATTTTATTTGTCATTATATCTGTATATAAGGATTTAGTCAGATATATACATAATATAATATGTAATATGTGATATATAATGTATCAATATACAGTGTACCAAATATATATCTGATGAAATATAATACATAATATATAACCATAGTGTAGATAAACATATAAATGTATTATGTATTTTGTCATGTATATACTATATATTTGTAATATTGTTTCCCTAATATGTGGCTTGCCTTTTCACTTGTTAATGATTTCTTTGATGAAGAGAAGTTTTAAATGTTACTGTAGTTCAATTTGTTATTTTTCCTTTTAAATGCTCTATTTGTGTCTTAAGACATTTTTTTATCCAGGATCATAAGACTATTTTTTTTAATATTTATTGTTTTAATTTTCACATTTATATTAATAATTAATAATGATTTCATCTTTGTGATAGGATGTAACATAGCAGTAAAAATATATTTTTCCCTAGATAAACATCTACTGGCCCAACTTCATTTATTAATAAAACCTGGTTTTCCCCACTGCATTGCAATGTGGCCTTTCTTATATGTAAGGTGATTCTATTTACATGGACGGTCTTTGGACTGTTTTATCCATTGATCAGTTTTCATATCCTTAATCATATAGCTAAATATCAAGTCTTTTCATCTAGTATTGCAGGTCCTTTAACATTTTCTTCAAGATTGCCTTTGCTGTTCTTAGACCATTATATTTTCTAAATCAGTTTTAGAACCAATTTGCCACTTCCACAGATAAACAAAACTTCTGGGATTTTCGTTAAGATAATGTTGCATCTAAAGGTTAATTTGGGAAGACCTGACATTTTTAACATATGAAATATTCTAATGTGAAACATGGTATATATCTCAGTTTGTCTTTTTAAAACTCTCAGAAATGTTTGTTTTTCCATATAGAGCTATGCATATTTTATTAGATATGTGTACTCAGTCCCTTCAGTTGTATCTGACTCTTTGCAACCCTATGGACTGTAGCCTGCTAGGTTACAGTCCTGCCTCTGTCCCCTGCCTCTGTCCATGGGATTTTCTAGGAAAGAACACTAGAGTGGGTTGTCATTCCCTCCTTCAGGGGATCTTACCAACCCAGGGATAGAACCAGCATCTCTTAGGTCTCCTGCATTGCAGGCAGATTCTTTATTGCTGAGCCACCAGAGAAGGCCTGTACCAGATACATTCCAATGTAATTAGTGTTTTTTTTTTTTTATTTTATTGCAAATGGTACCATATTTAAGATTTTTATTTTCTGTTTACTGTTAATATGTAGAAATATATTTTATTTTTACATATTTAATTTTACTTAGAAATTTTGCTAAGACCATTTATTTGTTCTAATAGTTTTAGATTCTCTTTGGTTTTCTTAGTACACAGTCATGTTATCTATCTGTATGTAAATGAATAGCAAGAGGTTTTGTGGTTGTTTTGGCATCTCTATTTCATGCTGTTCTTCAGCTGGAGCAGGTGTACTTAACCAGTTTTTCATCTTCCCTGGACTGAAATGCTATCTGGTACTTACATAAATGGTAGAGACACGTTAGGTAAGATTGCCAAAAAAAATATAGGCTGTCAGTTAAATATGAATTTTAGAAAAACAATGAATAATATGTGCCATAATTAGTATAATAAATGCATTCTTACACATTTTAAAACTAAATCAGACAGTGTTAATCATACGGTACACTTCCCAGGTGGCTCTAGTGGTAAAGAACCCACCTGCCAATGCAAGAGACATAAAAGACCTGAGTAGTTTGATCCCTGGGTCAAGAAGATCCCCTGGAGAAGGAAATGGCAACCCACTCCAGTATTCTTGCCTGGGAAATCCCACAGACAGAGGAACCTGGTGGGCTACAATCCATGGGGTTGCAAAGAGTTGGACATGACTGAAGTGACTTAGCACAATCATAGAACAAGTGAAAAACAAGCAAACAAACAAAAAAGAAATGCAAGACTTTTTAAGGCATACTTTCATTTTTATCTCATTCCTATAGGCCAAAGAAAGTCACAAGACTGAGCCAAATGTTTGGAGCAGGAATATTTCATTGCTTTAAAAAGGAAGCTGAAAAGTAACATATTTAAAGACAGGAGTTCACACTGAATGCTTGGGGCCAAAAATATGATCAACCACATAGCATATTGAACTGAAATAGGATTTAATGGAAAAATACAAATATTTAAAGAATTAAAACTAATTGAAACAAAGATAAAATTTAAGAAAAACAAACACTTACCACAGGCCAGAGGCTTTCATGTATGTTCTTTATTTGATCATTCTAACAACACCTTTGTTTACCTTTTTAGGTAAACAAATAGAAGTTATTAGAGATATAGTGATTTGTTCTAGATTAAATAACATTTTATAAGGAAAAGTGGTTAAGTCTCTGAGTCCAGAGTCTATGCTTTTTCTACTTACAACTCTAGCTTGGAAGTGAGCAAAAATATCTGGGGTTCATTTGGAAAAAAAATCTCTAACAAAATGTGAAGAATAACAGGATAATATAATCTCACAGCTTGTTAAAAAGATGGGGACTAGCTTTCTCAGTGGGTTAAACAGGTAAATAATAGAGTATTTATGTTGAAAGGAAAAAGTAGAAACCTTTGATCTGTAGATTTAGTATATTAAAGATCTAAGTATTTCTGAAAATAAGTATCAGTTTATCTACCTATCAATTTTTTCAGAAATGCCACTCCCTGGTTTGTGTAGCAAACCTCACTCTCAGGACCACATCTTTGAATCTGAATCCCCACACTCACTGAGTATATGCTACCTATGTGACCACTGTTTCCAAAATAGGTAACCTTTCTCTCTAGATATTTTAGAATCCTATTATTTTCTAAGTTTACTATTAAAGAGTTTTGAGGTTATGCATTTTAATAACATGTTTGCAGATGACATGATCCTCTACATAGAAAACCCTAAAGACACCACCAGAAAATTACTAGAGCTAATCAATGAATATAGTAAAGTTGCAGGATATAAAACTAACACACAAATCCCTTGCATTCCTATACACTAACAATGAGAAAACAGAAAGAGAAATTAAGGAAACAATTCCATTCACCATTGCAACAAAAATAATAAAATTCTTAGGAACAAATCTACCTAAAGAAACAAAAGACCTAAATTTAGAAAACTATAAAACCCTGATGAAAGAAATCAAAGTTGACACAAATAGATGGAGAAATATACCATGTTCATGTATCAAAAGAATCAATACAGTGAAAATGAGTATACTACCCAAAGCAATCTATAGATTCAATGCAATCCCTATCAAGCTACCAACGGTATTTTTCAGAGAACTAGAACAAATAATTTCACAATTTGTATGGAAATACAAAAAACCTCAAATAGCCAAAGAAATCTTGAGAAAGAAGAAGGGAACTGGAGGAATCAACCTGACTTCAGACTATACTACAAAGCTATAGTCATTAAGACAGTATGGTACTGGCACAAAGATAGAGATACAGATCAATGGAACAAAATAGAAAGCCCAGAGATAAATCCACACACCTATGGACACGTTATCTTTGACAAAGGAGGCAAGACTATACAATGGAGAAAAGACAATCTCTTTAGCAAGTGGTTCTGGGAAAACTGGTCAAGCACTTGTAGAAGTATGAAACCAGAACACTTTCTAACAACATACACAAAAATAAACTCAAAATGGATTAAAGATCTAAATGTAAAACCAGAAACTATAAAACTCCTAGAGGAAAACATAGGCAAAACACTCTCTGACATAAATCACAGCAGGATCCTCTATGACCCACCTCTCAGAGTATTGGAAATAAAAGCAAAAATAAACAAATGGGACCTAATGAAACTTAAAAATTTTGCACAACAAAGGAAACTATAAGCAAGGTGAAAAGACAGCCTTCAGAATGGGAGAAAATAATAGCAAATGAAGCAACTGACAAAGAATTAATCTCAAAATTTACAAGCAGCTCATGCAGCTCAATTCCAGAAAAATTAATGGCCCAATCAAAAATGGGCCAAAGAACCAAACAGACATTTCTCCAGAGAAGACATATAGGTGGCTAACAAGCAGATGGAAAGATGTTCAACATCACTCACTATCAGAGAAATGCAAATTAAAACCACAATAAGGTACCATCTCACACTGGCTAGATGACTGCTATCAAAAAGTCTACAAACAATAAATGCTGGAGAGGGTGCAGAGAAAAGGGAACCCTCTTACACTGTTGGTGGGAATGCAAACTAGTACAGCCACTATGGAAAACAGTGTAGAGATTCCTTAAAAAACTGGAAATAGAAGTGCCACATAACCCAGAAATCCCACTGCTGGACATACACACCGAGGAAACCAGAACTGAAAGAGACACATGTACCCCAATGTTCATCGCAGCACTGTTTACAACAGCTAGGGCTTGGAAGAAACCTAGATGTCCTTCAACAGACAAATGGATAAGAAAGCTGTGGTAAATATATATAATGGAATATTACTCAGCTATTAAAAAGGATGCATTTGAATAGGTTCTAATAAGGTGGATGAAACTGGAGCCTATTATACAGAGTGAAGTAAATCAGAAAGAAAAACACCAATGCAGTATATTAACACATACACATGAAATTTAGAAAGCTAGTAATGATGACCCTATATGAGAGACAGGAAAAGAGACACAGATGTAAAGAACAGACTTTTGGGCTCTGTGGGAGAAGGTGAGGGTGAGATTATTTGAGAGAATAGCATTGAAACATGTATATTACCATATGTGAAATAGATCACCAGTCCAAGTTCGATGCATGAGACAGGACGCTCAGGGCCAGTGCACTGGGATGACCCTGAGGGATGGGATGGGGAGGGAGGTGGGAAGGGGGTTCAGGATGGGGGATACATGTACACCCATGGCTGATTCATGTCAATGTATGGCAAAACCAACTACAATATTGTAAAGTAATTAGCCTCCAATTAAAAGAAATAAATTGATAAAAAAGATGACATTTTCTTTGCTTCTGCCCTATATAAACAATAATATAAATAACTATTTCATAGTTTTTATGTACTTTACCTGTTCTTTAGCACTCCACATTAATATTTGGCCTGCTAAAATAAATATAAATTAGCAGAGAAGAAATATGAGGAAGAAGGCACTTCATGTCTAGTAACTATATCAGATATGGGTATTGAAACTGTGTTTGACTGTTTAAGTTCTTGAAAACAAGCAAGACCATTAAAGTCAATGGATCTAAAATTGATTAAGCAACAAGAAAGCTTTACCCTCATTATTATTTCAAAACTCACAAATGGATAAAAATTCTTTAATCATCAGGTTAGAATGAATATATTCTTCATTTTAAAAATGTGTTTATAAATGATTCTGTGACCACATAACAAAAACTCTAAATTCTATAAGTATCCTGAGGGACCAGTGAATTATAGTTTTGGATAAGAACTATAGCGAATGTGCAATCCTTAGGATAATCAAAATACAATGCATCACAGCACAAAATGATAGGGTATCTAAACTTCGTAAGGAAGTCACTGTCATAGGAGTAAGCTGTTGCACTGTCAGAAAAATAATAAAGGATCTCAGAATGTCCCATTAGACAGCATCATAACAATAATGTAATAACAACAATGGCTACCATTTATTGAACTTTTATAAGCCAGATGTTGTTAAATGTTTAATATGATGTATTTAATTTTGTGATAGCCATTTTTCATATTTTGATATCTTTTGAAATGGGATTCTTCTTAAAATAGATAATCTTTTACAATCTTTGTTTGCAAAACAATTGTCTACTCAATATTTCCTGCACATGTGCAAATTAGTTCATTGCTGCTCAAATTTTTCTTGGTTTCAACTCACTTAGTTCTACCACACATGTTAAGCTTAATTGCTATTTTAAATGAGTTTAAAAATATTATAGTGAGTCAATGTATTGAAAAGAATTATGTATGAAGAAGGGCATAGATATCAAACAGTGTATGCAGATAAACATGGAAATGAATTCTAAATGTAATGTTCGTGGATGAAAAATTCACCAGAGGAATGAGCATAATTCTGTATTTTCTTGAAAAGCCATAACAAAACGCTTTCAGGATCTAAAAAAGGAACATGCTCATAACCACAATAATCTCTATTTTGTCTTATTTCTGATCTATATACAAACAGATTGCCTATCATAAACAAGGTGTTATAACTAAATGGTAGGAATACTGTTGGATTTCTTTGAAAAGATGAGGGAAACTTCAAAGAAACCAAGGGCAAATATGATTGATTTTTCTATGAGGCAAAACCAGCATTGACATTAAACATCAAATTGTCAGAAACTTTCTATTGACTCTGAATAAAAGTTGTTCACATTTCCCATATTCTGTGATTGAAATGAGAGGAAAAATAAAATTTTATGTTTAGATAAATAGTAAATTGCCAGTATCAACAATTCTAGAACAAGTGTTAATACATGGGGGAAAATTCTAAAGATAATAGTGCATCATTTTCTTAAAAAAATGCTTCAACACCAACACTTTTGATGGCACAGAGAACTACACTGTGATTTAATAAAACAACAGAGCAACAATATGGACATTGACCAATTTGAGTTTCAAAGTGACTTAAAATAGGCTCTAAAAATGGTACATTTTGATAATACCTAAGCCAATGTATTTTTCTTATATTTTAATTTTAATAAACCTTAAAGGATCTCTTTACATATGTAGAAAATTCTAAGTGAAATAAAGAATTATAGCTTTTGTTTTTCTGTTTGAGTGCATGCATGCGTGCTAAGTTGCTTCGATCCTGTCTGACTCTGTGACCCAGGCTACTCTTTGTAGCCTGCCAGGCTCCTTAGTCAATGGGATTCTCCAGGCAAGAATACTGGAGTGAGGTGCTTGCTCTCCTCCAGGGGGTCTTCCCAGCCCAGGGATAGTACTGCGGCTCCTGCATTGCAGGCAGATTCTTTTACCGTTGAGCCACTGGGGAAGTCCTTTGTTGTTTAATGATACTAAATAAGGGTGACTATTAGAATAAATAATGTCAGATTTTGTGAAATATAAGTTACTTATAATATTCTTCAAAATTTTGGTTATACCCTTTAATATTTTCAGGTTACATGTGAAAAAATTGAGTCTTAGTCTCGGTACCATGTCAAAGTTCACACAAATCTTTTGTGGCTGAAAGTAACTCTAAATACTGTTTGTTGAAAGACTGGCTGTCTTTTATGATGTGATCAACTTTCTACACATTTTTGAGGCTCATTTGCTTCAAGTATAAACTGAGAAAAATTGAACTAAAAATACTATAAAGTTCTTTCCATTGCTATTATCAGTGGTTTCAGAAGAAAACCCAAACTATTGTCCAAGATCAACTACAAAATAAAGGAAAAGTATGTAAGAAATGTTTATATTAATTCAATATTCAATTATGACTCAAATATCCAATTGTTTCTGCAGAATCATCACCATTAAATCTAGTATGTTTCATCTACTCTGTACCACAAAAGGTGATAATGAGTTTCATATATTGTAATATATAGTAGAAAAACAGTGATTTTTGTTTTTCCTAAAATCAGCAATTAAGTTCTACAGTCCATGGATTTCATGAGCAAGTTTTCTTTCCCTCTTCTATACCTTTAATTAATTTGAAAGTTCAATTATAGAACTCTCAGCTTTTTTTTCACATTGACTAATAGTTTTTAATCTTTTCATTCATAGACATTCAGAAAGAATCTCTAATATCTTGGTTAAGTTTCCCTAGAACATCACTAGCTGCCTTTTAATGTCTACAGCTGCAATGAACAAAGAGAAAAGTTTATAGGTATGGTGAATCTCAGTTTAATTTATGGATCATATATATATATATATATATATGAATGTGCATGCATGGAAGTCACTTCATTCATATCCAACTCTTGCATCCCCTTGGATTGTAGCCTGCTAGGCTCCTCTGTCCATGGGATTTCCCAGGCAAGAATACTGGAGTGTGTTGCCACGCCCTTCTCCAAGGGATCTTCCTGACCCAGGGATTGAACCCACATCTCTTATGTCCCCTGCACTGGCAGGTGGGTTGTTTTACCACTAGCGCCACCTGGGAAGCCTGTATATATGTATAAGATAAAATAATAAGAAATAAGAAAGTCACTCAGTTGTGTCTGACTCTTTGTGACCCCATGGGCTATACAGTCCATGGAATTCTCCAGGCCAGCATACTGGAGTAGGTAGACTTTCTCTTCTCCAGGGGATCTTCCCAACCCAGGAATTGAACCCAGGTCTCCCACATTGCAGGCAGATTCTTTACCAGCTGAGCCACAAGGGAAGCCCATGCACACACACACACACACACACACACATACTGTTGTTTAGTCACAGTCATGTCCAACGCTTTGTGACCCCATGGACTGCAGCATGTCAGGCTTCTCCATCCTTCACTATCTTCCTGAGTTTGCTCAAACTCATGTCCATTGAGTTGAATATGTCATCCAGCCACCTCATCCTCTGTCATCTCCTTCTCCTCCTGCCCTCAATCTTTCTTAGCATCAGGGTCTTTTAAAATGAGTTAGCTCTTTGAATCAGATGGCCAAGGTATGGGAGCTGTAGCTTCAGCATCAGTCCTGCTAATGAATATTCAGTGTTGATTGCCTTTAGGATTGACTGGTTTGATCTCCTTACAATCCAAGGGGCTCTCAAGTGTCTTCTCCAGCACCACAGTTAGAAAGCATTGATTCTTCAGCACTCACCCTTCTTTATGGTCCAACTCTCACAACTATACATGTCTACTGGGATAGCTGTAGCTTTGACTATACGGACCTTTGTTGGCAAAATGATGTCTCTGCTTTTTAATATGTTGTCTAAGTTTGTCATTGCTTTTCTTCCATGGAGCAAGTGTCTTTTAAATTCATGGCTGCAATCACCATCCTCAGTGATTTTGGAGCCCAAGAAAATAAAGTCTGTCACTATTTCCATTGTTTCCCCATCTATTTACCATGAAGTGATGTGATTTGATGCCATGATCTTAGTGTTTTGAATGTTGAATTTTAAGCCAGCTTTTTCACTCTCTTCTTTCACCTTCACAAGAGGCTCTTTAGTTCCTCTTTGCTTTCTGCCATTGCGGTGGTGTTATCTGTATATCTGAGGTTATTGATATTTCTCCCAGCAATTTTGATTCCAACTTGAGCTTCATTCAGCCCAGCATTTCACATGGCCTTTGAGCTAATATCTTTAAGAATCAGGTTGTAACAAACCAAAACTTTCTTCTGAATATAGTAAGAATTCATAGTCAATCACTCTAGTACAATTGTTTTTTTTCCTAAATGTCTTACTTGACCTTTGCCAATCCAGTGTGCCCCTGCAATATTTTGACCAGTCAACAATTTTTGTATCTTCCTGTGATTTATCTCTGTTAGCTTTGAATGATACCACCTGAGAGCTGAGAGTTGGGAAATCATTCCAACCATTTTACTACTTTTCCATCCAAAATGCAATGAAATATTTCAGAGATGTCATTTGTCTTAGAGTTTTTCTAACACAATCTCATCTGAGATATGTTAAATGAAGTCAGAAGAATGAAATAATTTGACCAAAGTGTCATAGGTGTTTTATTGCAGGCTTGTATAAGAACCACAGCTTCACAATACGAGTTCATTATGCCATGCTGGTTATTCCAAGTCTGTTTATTCCATCTTTCTAATCACTCTTATTACATTAGCTTTCTGATCTCTAACAAAGAATTCCTTTCAATACCATTAAAACTTAGTTGCCTGTTTTCTTTTCAATTTTATTTTTAAAGAAACCTGACAATTCAAAATACTGTCTTGAAGAAGCTGAAAATACAGCCTTGGAATCAGAAATACATTGAATCAAGTCTGGGCTATGCTAATTACTAGTTCTATGATATGTGCCTTTTCTAGGTCAAGTTTATTTTTAAAATTTACATAATGGGAAAAAGTTTCTATTTATAAAATTATTGAAACAATCATATAAGATACATGAGACTATATATCTTAATCCTGGACCATACCATGAGTCTTTTATAACTGTTAGTAATTTTATTATGTTTGATAAAATGAATGAATTAGAGCAAAATGTGAGTGGTAAAGATGACAAGGTTAAAAAAAATCATGAATACTTATCCTTTTTATGTAACTTTTCCAAATGCAGTATAAAGTCATTATAATAGTGAATAATAAATAAATAAAAGCAATTAAACTGTAGAGAGAATAAAGAGAAAATACACAATTCTTTCAGCTTCTCTGAGCTCTCTGTGGTGATAGAGATGTCTGGGAACAGTTTTACCCTTGCTACTCATCGACCCAAAGTCCATCTTCCTAATGAATAAGCACAGAAGAATTAAAACAACAGACTAAAAGCACAATGAGATGCACTACATAGCTATTGGAATGGCTACAATTTAAAAAGGCTTATACCGAATGTTGATGAGAATGTGGAGTCAGTAGAATTTATTTAACTTTCTGGTGGGAATATAAAATGATACAACTACTGTGGAAAACATTGTGTTAGTCTTTCTCAAAAATATCAAAGATGCACATATTCCACTTCTAGGTATTTAACCAATACCTATGGAAAGGGTGTTGGAAAACACATATTCATTTGAAGACTTGCACACAAATGCTCATAGCATATTTATTTGCTACAGCCTAAATGGAAACAAAACAGGTCCATGTATAGGTGAAATGATTAACAAATCATAATCTGTCTTTACAGTGGAGTACTATGCAGCAATAAAATGAAATGGCCTATTGATACTTACAACATGAATAAATTATTCAAATACTTATGCTGAAACAGAGCAAGACTCTATGATCCTTGCAATCCATGTCCTCTGCTTGCATTTTGTTGTGGAAAAACTTTAGCCAAAGAATATGCTTAATCAGAGAAGTGAGAACATGCAGAAACAAAGGAAACAGTCAAAGGAGACAATTAGAAAAATCATGTTTACAAGCTTATCTCAGATTTTTTATTCTAAGAATTAAGACTATTATTTCAGCTTGATTATTTTTACAGCATCTTAAAGAGATCAGATTTATTTACCACATTTTTTATAAGATACTGACTCAGCCCCTGAATAAAAGTGTTGCGGTGTATAATCCTCAGGCTTCTTCCTCCAATCTGTATTGGACTGTGTCTAACTTGGCCACCAGAGAACACAGAGGAAATGTAGTAAGAAGCCTGTTTTGTGAGAATGTAGCCAATTCACAGATTCCCCAGAAGCAAGAACCATTTTATGAAGGAAAAACAATAGCTGAAGTAAACTGGGAAAAACATTCCCACCTCAGAGTGCAATCAAAAGATAAAAGAGACATATGGGTTTTACATTTTGCTAGAATGCAGGCTGTAAATAATGTGAATGGCGTGATCACAGGTTTTTAGCTTCTCATCTTCCCCATTTTTCTATACAAAGAAGATAAGAATCAGTTACAGCTGTTTCCAACAATGCTCTATACTCTTGGACTTATGTGAAAATTCTACCCAAATACACTTAAAAGATTGAACTACAAATATCCTCCTTTATGAAAATTAAGAAACCAGCAGAAATTGAGGTGAAGGCAAGATTCCGTTACAATGAATACCACCGTATGAACCAAGTTTTATCTGAGTGGAATCATACTCTATATAAGTAAATTGCCATGAATCAAATTTCCATCCTACAGAGGAAATATTCTGCTTCCCATCTTTCTTTATAAAAATTGTCAAGTGTCAGGAAGGGAATTAGTATGTGAAGAGCAATATTGTATACAGGGCAGGTGTTCTCTGAGTGTCTTTGACTGACAAGAATCCTGCTAAAACCTGGACTGAAGAAATTAAACCCTACTGTTTCTTGTCATTGAAATTTGAGAGAGGCTGGGAAGCTCCCCACCCTCAGAATCTCTCTCCACTGGCCTGTCAAAACGCCTATAATTTCACCATTCGAAATTCACTCCTTTCAACCAGCTTAGGCCGGGAGCCAGCAGAAGCATGGGAGAGGCAAACGCAAGGATGCATGCTTAGACCCGGGTATCTCCGATGTGTCTGAATGCAGGACAGAAGAAAACATCCTTGCCACTGTGTGAAGGTTTTCGGCTCTCAAAATCATTCAGTTAACCTATTTAGGGTAGTGCATGTATCTGATATCTCTTAGACCAAATAGTATTTCCATTACTATGACAGTATCAAAGGTGCTGAAGCGGTACCAGATTAACCACTTACTATTATTTCAACCTAATTCATCACAGTGTAAAAAGGGAATTTTTTTTTTTAAGAGCACAGAAATCAGTGGTAATTTTTTTAAAAAGCATTCAATTTAACTGAGTTGAATACATTAGTGAGAATGTGTGTATGTTACATCTGTGAGGAGGTGGGAGTAATTTCAGTATCCGTACAGTATTAAGGGATACTCTGAATAGACTGTTAGTATTACAGCATAGTTTATACCCACGGAGAGCCAAGCCTTTAATTATTCATACCTTCAGGCTCTTGAGTCACGTAACAGCAGCAACCGTATTGGGCAATTAATAAACAGCCAAAAGCCAACGTCTCAGTCTCCAGAGCACTGACTCTTAGGAATGAGGCAGAGGAAGCAGAGAATACCAAGAGGCCTGCCCAGAAAAGCAGCCTTAAAACCCTAGTCTAAATCTGAGGTGTGTGTGCTGGGTCTTCCCTAGTCTTATCATAAGCCACCCTTCTGTCATGTAATTCCAATCAAATTCCGTGCAGGAGCCTCGCTGAATTACCACTTCTCTGCCTGCACTCTCCTGACATTTGCTACTCTCTGGGCACTCTCATTTGCCTCTTCCTGATGCTCATCTAGACTGATGCGGTTGTAACATACAGGTCGGTGACCAGACACCCACGATATAAAATGCTCATCTCATCACATTCTATGCATTCTGCTATCGAGTGGGACGGGATGTCCAATCTGCCATGAAACCATTCTATCTTACATTTCTTCGGCCATGCATTACACCTGCGTAATGTCATCTGCTTAGAAAATGCAAGTCTTCCCTCTTCCCTCTCTACGTCCTTTTGAAACGGTTGCCTTCAATTACTTTTTTATTCAAACCCCACATTTGCTAAAATTGGAATAAAATCAAAAAGCTTTAAAAAGATAGGGAGAGGCACTCATCAGGATGCATTTTGTCAACCCTACTGACTTTTTTCTGTCTCCTTAGTTCAGAGAGGGTAGCCTCTTCAAATGCACACTTTGCTTTTGACAGCTCTGCAGTGATCGGGTGCAGCAGGAAATAGTGCCTGACACATAAAATCCACTGATTCAACTATGCAATATTTATTTCATAGCCAACATAAATAAAAATAAAATATTTCCGTAAACGTTTTGCTCACATGCTGCCTGGCTGCATTGCCAGCAACTTTGCAGACTCTTCCGTTAGAAAACTTTTATTTGCTTTCTTCTCTGCCATAAATCATCTTCCCTCATCTGACTCTGATTGGACCATCCTTGTTGAATAATAAAATGTAGGTGTTGCTTGACTGTATTGTAGATAATGCAATAAAGACAAAGATAGAATGAGTACAGTTTGATAAAGAAACTCTTGGATTCATATAGGATAAAGGTTTTCAAAAGTAAATTAAAATTGCTTGTTCTAATGATCAATTCTCTGGGTCTTGCTGTGGTGCACTATGGAGCTCAAAGATTTGGACTTTTAGGTGATTGGGTAACCACGACTTTGATGAATACAAATCCTGATTATTTAGAGTGGGGCTGAGGTAGTTCAGCAAACTGTAAAAAAAAAAAAAAAATTCAGAGAAATCATGACTTGTGGTACATTTTATAGCCTCAAGTGAGTCAAATAAGAGCAAGCCTGATTATCACCATGGTATGAAATCTAATTGAGCTCCATAGAGAGAGAATGGTGGGAAACCTCTGCTGCTTGGGAAAGCATCCATGGGTATGGTACAAGTTTTCCTCACATGGCAGGAAATCATTAGTCATAAATGCAATGAGGTTTTGCTGCAAGAAAAAGCCAGGGAGGAGGGATAGAAATTAAGTAATAGAGAGATTCCCTGATGCGACCATTTCTCAAGGATTTACTTGAAATCCCTCTATAATTTGGCAACACTGAGGCACTTTATTTAAACTGCTCACTAATATGGGTTTGGATTATTCAGTAGCAGTTTTCACAGTTTTTTAGTCTGACACCTTTAAAATAATTTTTTACATAGCCCTTGAAAAATTTTAAATTGGCATCTAAAACTTCATAACTTAAGTTATATAACCTATAGTAAGTTATATAATTTATGTGTATTATAAATATTGACATCTTAAATTCAAACTGTTATACTACTCTTTCATTGTATACAACTGCATATAAAAACTATAGCATTAAATTTATACCTCAATCCATTAAAATTATACTATAGTAAAAGATGGTAATAGTTGAAAGTTACATTGAATTTTTCAGATTTGTGTATTTCAGTATCACTTTTACAACATAATTCTATTTTGATGTAATATATTTTTATGTTTGAAGGACTTGTTAATCACAGATCACACATTTCTGCAGTTTAAATGCGTGCTATGTGCCTCTGCGTTTGTGAGTCTGAATTTTGAAAAAAAAATCTAAAAATGTCTATAGAATTAAAATCATAATAATTATTTAAGCAACTGATTAAAAGTATACAATCAGTTTTGATTATTCAAAATAAAACATATTGGAAAAGTATCTATTAGTGTAGTAAGCTGAACTTCTAAAAATTATTTTATTCATACACAAATGAATACTTTAGTTAAAAGGAAGCAGTGTTTTGAATTATATATTATTTATTTTCATGGGTATGAGATTCACAAATACTTTTGCAGGAGACTTGAGTTCGATCCCTGGGTCAGGAAGATCCCCAGGGGAAGGGAATGGCAATGCTCTCCAGTATCCTTGCCTGAAGAATTCCATGGATAGAGGAACCTGGCAGGTTACAGTCCATGGGGCTGCAAAGAGTCAGACAGGACTGAGGGACTAACAACACTTTTCTTATATAAGATGTAGATTGAAATGGAAGAGCTCAGTTATTTTAACAACACACCTGTTTTATGTCCTCTTAGTTTTATACCTAAAATCACATAGTGGTGTATCATAAAAAAATTATTTTTACTGATCTAAAAGCTCCTTCAGGTTTACTAAAAGCAAAGAATTAAAAGCTGCCTAAATGGCAAGATGATTTGTTAGTCAGTCACCATGGTCATTTACTGTCTCAGTTTTTGAAAATCATTTCAAAAGATTCAGTAATGATTATTGATTACGCTTGCTACATTTTCAGCTAGAGGCATTTTATTTAGCCCAGTCTGATCAGAAAGTGTTGGAAAAATCAAAATATTACAAATTTTACTATCCTTTGCCAATGCAGTTTTTAAACAAGCTGCATTTATCTTACCATGTGCTTCAAACATATTTCCATCAAAACCTTAAGCTATGTATTTAATTCAAGTTATGGGATACAAATTGATTAGAAGTCCCTTCGTATCATAAAAACAATTAACCAAATGAGTTATGTTCCATGAGAAAGTCTAATTTTGTTCTCAATTCAAATAACTTTTAGTATGCATAATTTTGACTGCCATCTATATTCTGAAGTAAATTCTAAAAGAGACAGATATAGGTAGACAGGTATTTACATAGACCCCATGGACTGTAGCCCACCAGGCTCCTCTGTCCTTGTGATTCTCCAGACAAGAATACTGAAGTAGGCTGCCATTTCTTTCTCCAGGGGATTTTCCCTACTCAGGGATTGAACCCATGTCTCCTGCATTGCAGGCAGATTCTTTACCATCTGAGGCACTAGGGAAGCCCAATAATGTACTCCTAATAGCATCAGCCATGTTTCCTCATACATTTCATCTTCTCCCCACCACAAATAAATTCTTTCTATTATCCTGTTTCCTATTTACTTTCAGATAATAATAAAAACATGTGCAAAATACACACTGCAGGAAATTTGGAAGTTATAGAAAAATATAGGAGAAAAGTAAAAATTATTCATTATTTTCCATCTAGAAATAATGACTTAATATTTCTGGCATATATGCTTTCTGTGCATGTTTAGATATGCCTCTATATTTAGAAATTTGAGATTATAGCATATATTCTGACTTACCTGACTTATCTGTTTTTCCTTATATTGTAATATCTTCCCAAGTCTCTGGCACGAGAAAAAAAAAAAGAGAGAGAGAGAGAGAGAATACAATAGAAGATATTAATAACTACATACTATTATATTCTATGAACTTAAACTACAAAATGCTCAATAACATATTAGCAAACTGAGTTCAACAACATATAAAAAGTATTGGCTGGTTCCATGTGTAAGGAGCTTGGAAGTCAAAATTCCATCTTAAAACAACTGCAAATCTGAACAGACTGAAAAGCCATCTCTTTTTGCAATCTACAGAAAAAGAAGGACACAGGCAAGTCACTGCCCTCAAAGAGACAGGTAAATACAGGGAGTCACAGATTAACCAGAGCAGAGACTTATGAGGGAAAACCACCAAGGGAACCAGAGCCTGGGAAACCTGAACTGTAATTGAGAATAGCACTGAAATATGTATATTACCCTATGTAAAATAGATGATTAGTACAAGTTCAATGCATGAAAGACCACTCAAAGTCAGTGGTCTGAGACAACCCAGAGGGATGGAATGTGGAGGGATGTGGGAGGGGGGGTTCAGGATGGGGGGACACATATACACCTATGGCTGATTCATATTGATGTATGGCAAAAACCACCACAATATTGTACAGTGATTAGCCTCTAATTAAAATAAATAAATTAATTTTAAAAAATTCAGTGGAACCTAGTCTTAACAAGGTCCCCATAATATATGTAACATTTACATCTAGAAGCTCAATTAGGTATTCACAGTAAATATTGGGGGGAAAATCCTTTTGAGCTTCCAGCAGGGATAAGATGAAATATGCTTTGAAATATTGAAATATGCTTTGAAATAAACTTTGAAATATGTTAGAACACTTCTTTTTCTTAACAAGACCTGCCCTTAGGGAAAACTAGTTAACCAGAGCCTAGGCTGCTGGGGTATTGTAAGAACCAAATTGATCTAGGGGAAAGGAAATACCCAACTCCTTTTCTATAACACCTAAAGGAGAATTAAAAGAGATAGAGAAAAAAACACTTGTGAAGTTCATATTCTGGACAAATAAGCTTACTTAGAGACAAAGGCCTAGGCATAGGACTATAGAACACTTCCCATTCTCTGACAACTTACACCACCTGACTAAAAATCTGTGTGCAGCAGTTCCTGTTAACCAATAAAACGTGTCTGGATATCAACAAAAATTTACTAGGCATACTAAAATTTAAAAGCCATAATTTGAAAGGACAGAAAAAGCATCAGAATAAGACATGATAGGGAAGTTGGAATTATCAGGCTGGAAATGTAAAACAGCTATGATTAATATGCTGAGGGCTAATAGATAAGGTAGGGGATGTGAAAGAATAGATGGGCAATGTAAGCAGTGAGATGGAAATCCTAAAGAAAGGGTCCAAAAGAAGAGTGAGATTGAAAACACTGTAACAGAAATAAACATGTCTTTGATTTCTTAGTAGACTTTTAATCCCTTATTAATGAGCTAGACATGGATGAGAACAGAATCTCTGAGCTAGAAGATGTATAAATAGAATCCTCAAAAAGTAAAGAGAACAAAGATGGAAAAACACAGACTTGAATATCTAAGGACTGTGGGACAACCACTAAAGATGTAACACATGCATAATAGGAATACCAGAGAGAAGAAGTGACAGAGAATGATGACTAAGAATTTCTTCAAGTTAATGTCAGGCACCAAACCACAGATCCAGGAAGCTCAGAGAACACTTAGCAGGATAAAAACCAAAACGCTACCCTCAATATATCATTTTCAGAGCAGAAAATCTACAGTGGAATGACATAGGCCCTAGAATAGCCAAAACAATCCTGCCAAAGAAGAACAAAGTTAGAGGAGTCACTTTATCCAATATTAAGGTGTACAATATAGCTACAGAAATAGACTTTGTAGTATTAGCAAAAGGACAGACATCTATCAATGGAACAGAATAATGAATTCAGAGAAAAGATCCCATAGATATGTTTAACTGATTTTTGACAAAGGTTCAAAAGCAATTGAATGGTACAATGGCATGATATATCTTTCAACAAATGATATAGGAGCAATTATACATACATAGGTAAAATAGTAAACCTCAAATGTAATCTTAAACCTTATATGAAATTAATTCAAAATAAATTATGGACTACTATAAAACATTTAGAAAAACATATAAGAGAAAATATTCACTAACTAGACTAGGCAAAGACTCTTCAGACTTATTAAAAGTATATGCCAATGCAGGAGATGCAGGTTCATCCCTGGGTCAGGAAGATACCCTGCAGGAGGAAATGGCAACCCATTCCAATATTCTTGCCTGGAAAATCCCATGGACAGAGCAGCCTGGTGAGCTACAGTCCATGGGGTCACAAAGGGTCGGACACAGCTAGGAGATTAAACAACAGAACAACAAGTTTGTGGTAATTTGGTATAGCAGCAACAGGAAGCTAATTCACCACATACCAGAGCCCCCAAAAGAGGGGGAGGTGTCTAGATTATGTAAAGAAATCTCAAAACTTCACAGTAAAAATAATCCAATTAGAAAAATGGGCAAAAGGTATGAATAAGAAACATTTCACTGAAGAGGATAAAAGTGTCAAATAAGCACATGGAAAGATGGTCAACATCATTTGCCATCAGGAAAATGTAAACTAATAGCACAATGATATATCACTATACACTTGTCAAAATGGCTTCTAAAAACAATTATAACACTAAATGCTAGCAAGCATGAATAAAACAATGGGTCACTCATACATTGTTGATGGAAATATAAAACTTCCACACTGGAAAAAAATTTTGACAGTTTAAAATTGCTATCAAAAGACCTAACAATTGCACCCTTGGGCATCTATCCCAGAGAAATAAAAACCATGTACACACAAAAATATGCACATGAATGTTTACAGCAGCATAATTTGTCACAGCCAAAGCTGTAATCAGTCCAGATTTCCTTCAACAGATGAAAGATTAAACAAATTTTAGTGCATACACAGTGTGGAATACTACCTATCAATAAGAAGAAATGAACTATTGATACATGTTACAATTCAGATGCATCTACATCAGGGAATTTGCTGAGTAAAAAAAACAAATTAAGGTTATATCCCATTTCATTCAGTATATATATATATTTTTGTAATGACTAAATTTTAGAAATGGAGGACAGATTAGTGCTCACCAGAGGCTAGGATGGGCTGGGGAAATGGATTTGATTATACAAATGAAATCCAAGGGATCTCTGTGATGATGAAATTGCTCAGCATCTTGACTGCCTTGGTATATACACAAACCTAGATATGATAAAATTACATAGAACTACACACATGCACACACAGGACAAGTATTACTTATCTGGGAAAATCTGAATAAAGTCATTGAATTGTATTAATGTCAATACCCTGGTTTATTATACTACAGTGTTTCAAAATGTTAATGCTGGAAGAATTGGATAAGTGTACACATACATGGAATATCTCTATAATAGTTCTCACAAGCATTTGTGAATCTATAATTATTTCAATAACAATTCCAATTAAAAATTCAACTGTGAAAGTGAACCCAAGTGATCATCTTTAATTTATTCCTCCTTTGTGAACAAGTCTACATTGAAAGTACAGACTTCTACTCCCAAGTTTTTGAGAAATACAATTTCTTCTGTGGTTATAATTCTAATTTCTAACTTTTCATATTTATACATTTACCTTGTTGTGAAGGAATTTTGTTTGCCAGGACTTTAGCAATAATTATCAGTTTGTTTCCATAGGATAGAAAACAAATATGCTGATAAAGAACAAACTGGTGTGGAATTTTTAAGTTGTAATGCCTTAAACTGGGAATCAACCCCATTTTTGTTTTAAATCATTTATTTTGGGGGACTTCCCTGGTGGCTCAGTGGTTAAGATTCTGTACTTTTACTGAAGGGGGCATGGATTCAATCTCTGGTTCAAGAAGTAAGATCCCGAACATAGCATGGCACAACCAAAAAAAACATAATTATTTTCCAAATTAACCATATATCTTGAGGACAAATACTGCCTAAGATCATTTCTATATATCACAGAGCTTGGCATAATGCCATTCTTGAACATACTAAATTGTTAAATAATATTTACTGACTCTAGTGCTAATTAACCAATCATATAAACTGTATACTCTAAAACTACAGTGAGAAATGAAAATCATAAATAAGCATTCTTTGCAGAACACTTTAAAAATAGCTGTCTCAAATTTTCATTCACAAATACAAACCTCAGAGTATACATGATATAATAAGACAGAACAGGACAAAGATATTTTTAAAGCATCATTTCAGCTATGTCAAATAACCCCTCACCCCCCGACATACACATGCACACACAAACACACAATAATTCAAAAGTAAAATAAAATAAGCAACTATATCTATCTTATAGTGGAATAAGATGTATTTAAAGAGCTTTACTTTAAAGATGTATTTAAATACTTCAAAGATTATATAAAGTGATGTTGGAGAAGATTCTTGAGAGTTCCTTGGACTGCAAGGAGATCCAACCAGTCCATCCTAAAGGAGATCAGTCCTGAATATTCATTGGAAGAACTGATGCTGAAGCTGAAACTCCAATACTTTGGCCACCAGATGTGAAGAACCGACTCATTGGAAAAGACTCTGATGCTGGGAAAAATTGAGGGCAGGAGGAGAAGGGGATGACAGAGGATGAGATGGTTGGATGGCATCACCAACTCAATAGATATGAGTTTGAGCAAGCTTTGGGAGTTAGTGATGGACAGGGAAGCCTGGCGTGCTGCAGTCCATGGGGTCGCAAAGAGTCAGACGCAACTGAGCGACTGAACTGAACCGACCTGAAAGAGCTCCATCTCTTCTTCACCAGTGGCAGTGGTGGTTGAGCCACTAAGTCGCGTCTGACTTTTGTGACCCCATGGACAGTAGCCTGTCAGGTTCCTCTGTCCATGGGATTTTCCAGGCAAGAATACTGAAGGGGGTTGCCATTTCCTTCTCTACTTTTTAAGTGGAGACTATCAGTACAGACTATCAAAGTCAGATTTGTTTCATGCTCATTAAAATTTTTGTGTATGACTTCAAGAAAGATTGCACAATAAGCATATCTCCAGATAAAGTAAAAAAAGTATTGGAAAAAAAGTCGTGTCCGACTCTTTGCAACCTTACAGACTGTAGCCCATTGGGCTCCTCTGTCTATGGAATTCTCCAGGGAAGCTCCCTCCAATCTGTTGATCTATATACTTGGTGACTAAAATAGAAATAACCTTGTTAATTCAATGTATAATATATGTTTGTTTTCTGACGTGAATTGTTTGAATAAATAAAACATTGTGCAAATTAATGTATACATATATATATATATATAAATTTCCACATTAAAAATATATATTGATTCACGAATTGGCCGCCATATATGGAGGGCAAGGAGAGACCAAAAAAAGAGGCAGGCCACTCCAGACTGGTAGGTTTAATAAAGACGAGAACTTGCTTATGAAGCTTGTAATGGGCCACCGCAACATGAGTAGATCTCTGTAACCTTACAGGTTTATATAGCAGTTTTAACTGGGTGAACTCATGTATACCATTCAGATGGTCTTTGTGTTCTCAAGGTTGTGACCTTTAAGCCGCTCCACCTGTGGGAACAGTGAGGAGAATGTACATTCCAAGGACAGGGGTAGGGATGAGGACTGAGTTCATTAGTCAACCTCAGTGGTCACCTCCTCTTGATGATCTCCTCCAACAGTGAATATGATCTGGAGTCCTAGAGACAGCAGATGAGTAAGTGCTGGGAAGTCACTCTGATTGCATTTTAGATTTTTGCCCTGTCATGATCTACCTTGCTCATAAATTCATGATTATGAATACACTCTTTCCCTTTCTCTCTCTTACACATGCACAAATGGAAGATGTTTGTTTTTATAGTTGGACATTCTATATTGCTATTGATGTGAAAATAAGTCGCCAGACAAAGATGCAGGAGAGAGATAAAAACAAGTATGACTAAATGGGAAAGGACTACTGATGTCAACCTGGAGGAACATATCTTTGCACGCAAATATAGAGCTATCTAGCATTTTTGGCATCTGTTTACTTACTCAGCAAACAAAATTTATCCTCTTTTACATTGTTTGCTTGCAGGTATCAAGATAGGAAAAAATACCATGAAGTACTATAGAATTACTTAGGTAATTTATTTTCAAATTCAAGGAATAATTATGAGTGAAACTATAATTTCACAAGATAAAGAATTTACAATTAGGGAAATCAAGTTCACAGTCGGTGTTATGTTATTAGTTCCTTAACTTTTGAAGGCCATTTTATATTGGCCTGAGAACAAATAGTCTATGTAATAAAACATTCAAGAGTATCAATTATTTCAACTCATTTCATAGCTGAAAGCTAAAGGAATTACAATTTCAGTGGATGCTTCTCCTTGGAAATAACAAGTTCTAAGTAATTGTTATAATGGAGAATATTATAAAGAAAAATGAAAATGATGTATGATTGTTCAAATAATATTATGAAGAAAGAATGAATTACTAACTATTGCAAAAATACATTTAACAATTTTTGAACAATAGTCTACTATAACACAGTAATTGAGAATGTGCCTTCTGGGGTCAGGCTGGATTCATGTCCCAACTTACCACTTACTATTGTGTGACTATGTACAAGTGCACTGGCCTCTCTGTGTCTCAATTTATTTCTTAAAAGATCTGGATAATTTAGTGCCTACCTCATTGGGCTCTTGTGGGGATTGTGTAAAATAATCCACAGTAACAAAACCATTTTAGAATGCTGTCTGACACAAAGCATTGTAGAGTCAGTAAGTGATAGCTGTTATGCTATGCCCGACAGGGTAAGGCAACAGTAAAAAAAATACAAGCTAAAACTAAGAAGATGGAGAAAATATTGGAGGTAGACCTATAAATAGCCGTGCCAAAAATAAAGAAGTAAGTTCCGGAAAATGATCTGGAAGGGGCTAATTACAGTGGGAACAGTAAGGGAGATTTCAGAGAATATAATTTGAGCTGAGACTTGATTGGACTAGAATTGGAATAGAATTTCAAAGGCTTATGGAAGTAGTGGAGGAGGGGGATGACAAAGTTTCCCAAAACAAATAGGCCTAAAGACATAGAGATGTCTCAGTAAAAGTACTCTTGGGAAAAAAAATAATGTGGTGAATGGAGTCTAAGGCTTGTGAACATCAAGATGGAAGCAGAAGCTGAAATGTGAGATTGAGAAGACCTTGCTTCAGGTACCCTACTGTGGAATTTTAATAGTTGTGGGACAAAAATATACACCGATTTTTCACCAAAGATTTGCAGTTTCGTTCTGTGTTATACATATAATTTAGAATGGCTGATCTGAGGAAGCTGCTGCCAAGGCAGAGACTGTAATTTTGTTTGCAAAAATTTTAGTTTGCATCTAAGTGGAGCCACGTGACTAAATTTAGCAATAGAATTTGAGTGGCAGTGATGTGTGTCACTTCAGGTCCAGCACAGTGCTCGCAACTAATGTACTTCCTCCACCATCTCTTTCCCAGTTCTTAGCCTGGAAGGACGGGATGACCCTTGACCTCCTAGAGATAAGAGTACTGATTGATGACTGATGGAAGAAGCTTATCTTTCTACTGGGCTTCGAAACCTACGTGTGTGATGATATTTAGCTACTGTTATTTTTTTAATAATAAAAGTAATTTTGATTTTTGTTCTCATAGTCCACTGAATTTTCAAGGAGAAGAACTCAAACAGTGTTGTACAGGTAAGCTGGTTCTGATGTTAGAAAAAACTGTAGAGCCAGTAAACGAAAAGGAGGGAAGCCACTCAGGAATCAATTCCACTGATCCTGACAGTTGGGAAGTGTAAGTTAGGGAGGTGGAATTAGAATGAAAGGGAATACATACAAAGGCAGTCATTGGAAAGGGACTGATTGTGATAAAACTGGGTGACTGAGCCTGGGGAATGTGTGAGAAGGAAGAAACAGTGGAGATTTTGTTTCTCTGTGACCAGAAAATTAGTCACAAGATAGTAAATGTTGGCTTAATTTATGACGTTGATGAAATATGTGTTATCAAAAAATGATGGGTAGCCTCAAGAGGAAATAAGATCTCCACCACTGAAATATATGCAAATAATTTAAATAACATAATAAATGACTATTCACTATGAATTTATAAAGGGGCTTTCCATGAGGAGTGGATTCTTATAAGAATATAACTTCTCAAATATATTACAATTCAAAGGTTTTATAATTCTGCAATGATGCTGGGTAATATTCAAAATATAGCTTTTCAATACTTTGTAAGAAAAAAGTTAAGGGAAATTTTAAAGAACTGAAATTTATAAATTTATTTCTTGTCATTTTTTAAATAAAGATTTTCTTATGTCTGAATCATGAAGAAATTACAAAGGCATTTAAAATAGCATTTAATAGCATTGTCATAAGCTAATTCATAGAACTTTCTTATAACGATGAGCAATTATAAATTTTCAATGTAGAAATACATATTTTCTTTTCCTGAAATAATTACCAAAAGTGTGTTTGGTGATTTCCATTCAGCATACAGGTAGTATTTTAGAAGACAATCTAGCACTTACCATTTCTCTTTCCAAGCCCTCCCTCAGTCTTCACAGGGTGTTTGACTTATCCACCTGTGATATTTCATCTGAGGCAGCACAGCACTGGCTCCACATTAAGTGGTATCAGCAACTACACAGGTCTGTTCGTTCCTGTCTCTGCAAGTGCGTGTTCTGTGTCCACTGCTGATTTGCATAGCGTTTGCTGTCACTTTGTGCTTTCTCTGTAGTTTTTTTTTTTTTTTTTCATCCTTGACAGCTGCTTCAGTAGCACTTTGCCATTGGATTGGCTGTGATGAGGAGAAGATGGGACACGTTCAGATTCTGATGACACAGCAAACTGCAAATTACCCATTGGCAAAATGAAGTCTATTGCTGGCAAATAATCTCTGGAATTCCGTAATAGGCAATCTGGGCCCTGCCGCGCTCCATCGCAGCAGATGCTGTTGTGTATAACGGTTCCATTTTCTAGTAGTCAGAGTGGTAATCAGCCATAGCAAGGTATTCATGACTGCCCACTATAAACAAACACATCCTTTCCTTACTCCAAGAGACCCTGGTGATTCCTGGGCATAGCAGGGTACAGTTGGTTGGTTATTGGCCTGAGGTGTCGTCATTATCTTTATAAATTCCACATTTATAATTTTCAGAAACTGAATTAATTGATTATCATGGAGTTTCTCCAGAGTTGACAACAAATCATGATTGAGCTAGTAATAATATCAGTAAATTACATAATCACACTATTAAAGTATAACTGCAATTTGCTTCAAAGACTAGAGAGCCTTTGTAGTAATCAAGATGGGATGTGAGAAATCTGTTCTTCTTACACCCTGTTTGGAAAGCTTTAAAGTCTTGATAGAAATAAATTTAAAGTTGTTTTAAATCAAAATAGATGTATTTTATTGTGTCTTTTAAAACATCTACTGTAAGATTATTGAAGGCAAGAGAGTTGTCCCACAATACCACATCAGAAATTGCATAATATAATACATATATAGAATACTGATTTTATATAAAAATAAATTACATCCCCAAAGTTCTCTTTCATGCCATGATGTATTCTGAACCTAGACAATGTTGCACTACTATCAGAGAAAAAGCTTTCAAATAACACACACTGAACCCCAGTTACAGATTTCCTTTATGTTAAATCCCTCTTTGAAATTAATAGATTAGAATACTATCAGTAAAATCTAAAAGTGCAAGATTCACAAAATTAACGGAATTTTTATGTTAAGGTAACACAACGCAGTTTAAAATTTAAAGGTTCAGGTTGACTCAGTGGCTTTAATGAGTGGCTATTGTCGGGGGCAATGTAGAATGGGAAGCTCTCAATCTATGCAAATAGCATGGGTGACATTTTCCCATGATAAGCAGTTAACAGATTCTGTTACTGTGAAAACTTACTAGGTTTATATTGACCTACAAGTCAAAAATCTATGTTCTATTTTAAGGTATATAGCATGATGTACTCCCTTTTTAGAAGCCCTGGCACCCAAAATGCCATTTTAGCAACTCAAATTTTGACCACAGTCATGCAAATGTTAATTAAAATCAACACAATAAATTTGTAAAGGCAAAGTATTCTGTTTTTGTAACTGAAGGATGCAAAATTGTGCATCTGAGTTGTAGGGTACTTACCAGTAAATTGGTTGTGTATGTGCACATGTGTACTCAGTCGTGTCAGACTCTTTGTGACCCCATGACTTCAGCCTGCCAGGCTCCTCTGTCCATGGAATTTTCCGGGCAAGAATATTGGAATGGGTTGTCATTTCCTTCTCCAGGGGATCTTCCTGACCCAGGGACCAAACCCACATCTCTTGTGTTTCCTGCATTGGCAGGCAAGTTCTTTACCATCTGAGCCAACAGGGAATTTGAACAGGAATAAATATACAATTAAGAAATATTAGTTTAAAAGGATAATCATTCAAATCAATTTCAAAAATGTAGGATCCAGATACAGTGAATATGTTCACAAGAAAAAATAAATTACATTTCTCTTTAGCAAAACATTTAGCTATTAGTCTGAAGATTGCAAAAATATTAGGGCAATGATTCTGCCTTCTTTGCACAGTTTTTTTTTGATTACTTACTAGATTTTTGGTTGTGTTTGGGATAGTGAATTTAGTGAATAAATGACCTAATTAAAGTGATGTATTAGTTCAATGATAATTACTTCAAATATACCAGGTGAGTACTGATGAATCCATTTTAGATAAAAGAATATTTCAGTAACTCTCTAGGGTCCTTAGAAGCACTCAGGATGGAACCCTAGAACCATAAAAAAGAGGAAGAAGAGAAAGGAAGGAGGTGGTCCCAGGATTTATAGTCAGTGTGCATAGTTACAGGGGTACAGTGGGTTAGGAAAAATTGGGTATTATGGAAAACTTGGAGATAATGGAACATTATACATTTTAGCTTCAAGGTAGATTAATAGGATAAAAGCTTTAATTATGAACTGACTTTAGTCAGATATCTATTTTTGCTCAGAATTTTATGCTGTTTTTAGTTTTATTGGGCTTGAAAAATTACATCAGAGTAATTTCCTGCTTTGGTGAAATACTAGAATCTAAATAAAAAGAATTGATGAATCATAACATATAGAAGTAATATAAAATATTTATTCAAATTTTATGCAATTAGAGGGATCTTGAAACCAATTAAAACCATTCTTCTTAAAACTGGAATGATTTATTCTTAAAAACATACGTTAGAAGTGTTGTCATGTATGAGACTGTATCTGCCAGGCTTGATGAGAATGCATCTGGTTAACTGCTTTAGATAAAATAAAAATAAAATGAATGTGAACAACAGCAAAAAGGCAGCAGAATGAGGGTCTTTGTCTGCTCTAAAAAAAAATGCAAACCAGTCACCACTTTTGGCATTCAAAATTTGGAAGTGCTATGTCACTCCCCACCTCTACAGGCCCTGTCTTTGAAAGACAAGCGTTTGAAAATGAAGGTGAAGTTTCAAAATGTGCTAAAATATTTCAGGAATAAATTGTGAAGTGAAGGAAGATATAAACATACTTCTTCAAGTTATAGCACCCCAAATTCCAGCTAAGATTAAAGATCCTTATAATAGAATGTTAACTTTAATATCAGAATTACACTCTGTTTTAATTGTGAATTCAATTGCATTTTTGGGAAGGGATGTGCCATGCTGCTTGCTAGATCTTAGTTTCCCAATGAGGGATTGAATCTGGGTCCTTGGAAGTGAAAGCACAGAGCCCTAACCTCTGGACCACCAGGGAGTTCCCCCAACTGAATTTAAAATTATGAAGTTAGGAAACATAAAGATATGGGTTCAAAATTCTTCCTGCAACATATTGCCTGTGTGAGTCTCAAAGAGTAAATTAGACTTTTAGATCACAGCTTTCTCAATGCTAAAGTAGGAAAAAATTATAGAACTTACACTTTAGGGTCATTAAGTAAATTAACTCATATAATGTATATAAAATACTTAGCACTACTGATATATTCAAAAACTATAGGCTATTATTAATAGCTTATGAAATGAATTAATTCTACCTTAGAGTAAAATGTGCATCTGTGTTATATTGCTTTCTTATGTTGAATTTCCAGGCAAATAAAAAAGGTATTGTTCATATTTTGCTTATATTAATAACTAAATTCAACCCTTTGCATTAAAACCTTAAAATTCAACTGTATTTCTCAAATTAGAACATTTTACATCTCCTGAAATCATTATTAATACTCAACCTATTTGATAGGTTAACCATTCCACTCTCATTATAACTTTGCCGATAAAAACATTCAATAGGAGAAGAAGTGAAACTCTCACTGTTTGCAGATGACATGATCCTCTATATAGAAAACCCTAAAGACTCTACCAGAAAATTACTAGAACTGATCAACGAATATAGTAAAGTTGCAGGATATAAAAGTTGCAGGATATAAAATTAACACACAGAAATCCCTTGCATTCCTATATACTAACAATGAAAAACAGAAAGAGAAATTAAGGAAACAATACCATTCGCCATTGCAACAAAAAGAATAAAATACTTAGGAGTATATCTACCTAAAGAAACAAAAGACTTATACATAGAAAACTATAAAACACTGATGAAAGAAATCAAAGAGGACACAAACAGATGGAGAAACATACCGTGTTCATGGATTGGAAGAATCAATATTGTCAAAATGGCTATTCTACCCAAAGCAATCTATAGATTCAATGCAATCCCTATCAAGCTACCAACGGTATTTTTCACAGAACTAGACCAAAGAATTTCACAATTTGTATGGAAATAAAAAAACCTCGAATAGCCAAAGTAATCTTGAGAAAGAAGAATGGAACTGGAGGAATCAACCTGCCTGACTTCAGACTATACTACAAAGCCACAGTCATTAAGACAGTATGGTACTGGCACAAAGACAGAAATATAGATCAATGGAACAGAATAGAAAGCCCAGAGATAAATCCATGAACTTATGGACACCTTATCTTTGACAAAGGAGGCAAGGATATACAATGGAAAAAAGACAACCTCTTTAACAAGTGGTGCTGGGAAAACTGGTCAACCACTTGTAAAAGAATGAAACTAGAACACTTCTAACACCATACACAAAAATAAACTCAAAATGGATTAAAGATCTAAATGTAAGACCAGAAACTATAAAACTCCTAGAGGAGAACATAGGCAAAACACTCTCCGACATAAATCACAGCAAGATCCCCTATGACCCACCTCCCAGAATATTGGAAATAAAAGCAAAAACTAAACAAATGGGACCTAATGAAACTTAAAAGCTTTTGCACTACAAAGGAAACTATAAGTAAGGTGAAAAGACAGCCCTCAGATTGGGAGAAAATAATAGCAAATGAAGAAACAGACAAAGGATTAATCTCAAAAATATACAAGCAACTCCTGCAGCTCAATTCCAGAAAAATAAATGACCCAATCAAAAAATGGTCCAGAGAACTAAACAGACATTTCTCCAAAGAAGACATACAGATGGCTAACAAACACATGAAAAGATGCTCAACATCACTCATTATTAGAGAAATGCAAATCAAAACCACAATGAGGTACCATTACACGCCAGTCAGGATGGCTGCTATCCAAAAGTCTACAAGCAATAAATGCTGGAGAGGGTGTGGAGAAAAGGGAACCCTCTTACACTGTTGGTGGAATGCAAACTAGTACAGCCACTATGGAAAAACAGTGTGGAGATTCCTTAAAAAACTGGAAATAGACCTGCCATATGACCCAGCAATCCCACTTCTGGCATACACACTGAGGAAACCAGATCTGAAAGAGACACGTGCACCCCAATGTTCATCGCAGCACTGTTTATAATAGCCAGGACATGGAAGCAACCTAGATGCCCATCAGCAGATGAATGGATAAGGAAGCTGTGGTACATATACACCATGGAATATTACTCAGCCATTAAAAAGAATTCATTTGAACCAGTTCTAATGAGATGGATGAAACTGGAGCCCCTTATACAGAGTGAAGTAAGCCAGAAAGATAAAGAACATTACAGCATACTAACACATATATATGGAATTTAGAAAGATGGTAATGATAACCCTATATGCAAAACAGAAAAAGAGACACAGAAGTACAGAACAGACTTTTGAACTCTGTGGGAGAAGGTGAGGGTGGGATGTTTCAAAAGAACAGCATGTATACTATCTATGGTGAAACAGATCACCAG
This sequence comes from Cervus canadensis, assembly GCF_019320065.1. Classification (NCBI taxonomy): domain Eukaryota; kingdom Metazoa; phylum Chordata; class Mammalia; order Artiodactyla; family Cervidae; genus Cervus; species Cervus canadensis. The sequence continues at coordinate 42,591,042 of NC_057404.1, read as the reverse complement.
CCCAGGTGGGATGCATGAGACAAGTGCTCAGGCCTGGTGCACTGGGAAACCCAGAGGAATCGGGTGGAGAGGGAGATGGGAGGGGGGATCGGGATGGGGAATACGTGTAAATCTATGGCTGATTCATATCAATGTATGACAAAACCCACTGAAATGTTGTGAAGTAATTAGCCTCCAACTAATAAAAAAATTAAAAAAAAAAAAAATTGACATCTTAGCAATACTAAAACTCTCCAATCCATGAACATGGAATATCTCTCCACTTTTTAGATCTTCTTTGATTTTTTCATTGTAGTTTTATAATTTCCTGC